>NW_026662171.1:0-2490 GCF_009828535.3 Hylobates moloch | reverse complement strand
GAGGCTGAGGGTCAGGGCTGTGAGGGCTCATCGGGAAGGGAAAAGGGAGAGGGAAGCAGGGCTCTGCCTCTTCTACCACCATCAATCTTTTCCGTTGATTTCTGAATCTACAAAATACAATGATGTGTGTTCAATGCACTTGCATCACCCGTGTTATTCTCGGTCACTCTGTGGGTTAATAGTGCTCCTTTCTGTGGCTCACACTGCTTACTCCTTTGTCATGTGGAGGTAGACACTGCCGATATTTTCCTTGGGGATTGAATGTTTTTCTACTCTTAATAAGTACTCATGTCTTATTATTTTTGTTGTTGTGATGTTTTGTTGTGGCTTTGAAGTTTTGTTTGACGTTACTAGATTGTGAAAGGAAAATATCTTGGGCCCCGTCAAGCTGGGAACCACTCAGGGCAAATCTGCCTCCCAGTCTATTTAAAGTTGTCCCTCTGCTCACAGAGACAGATGCATATTCTGATGGTCTCCTTTGCAAACACTTATCAGAAACTCAAAAGAATGCAACCATCTGTCTCTCACCTACCTGTGACCTGGAAGCCCTAAGCGGGGAGGACTTGCTTTGAGTTGTCTCAGCCTTTCTGGATGGAACTAATGTCCTTCTTACTTATATTGACTGATGTCTCATGTCTCCCTGAAATGCGTAAATCAAGATGTGCCCGATCACCTTGAATCCAGAGTTCCTGGATTCACAAGATCAACGGTTGATATAGGGGAACTTTTTCTTCTGTGCTGTGTAAAACCCTTGTGAATTATACTTTTTACTTAGTCCATCTATTGGGAACAGACACTATTCCTGACCCCAATGAGAGCCCCAGGTGCTGTCCCTCCCATGCTTCTGTGGTTCCCTCCTGGTCTTTGGTCATTTCTTCAGATGCACGAGCTGATCAGCTCTCAGGGAAGGACACGGGGGCCCTCTCTGGGTGTCTCATGTCTGAGAACTAATGTTTCGCATATTTCTGCCAATTCTGTCATTGCTTATGAGGGGAGGGAAAATCCAAGGCCAGATCATAATCAGAAACACAAATTACTGTTTCCTCAAAAGTGTAAATATTTCCCTTTCCTGGCGAATGTGGTCACTCCATGTAAACTTAACGTGACCGTGGTGTGTTTCGAAGGCTGTATTGTGTGGCACTTTGTCTTCCAGCGCCCCGTATTCCCATCTTCCATTGCCTCAAATCCTGCCTTTTTACCACAGATGAACGATTACTAATGAAGCTGGTTTCCCCTCTACGAGTGTGCAGGTTGGACGCCCTTTCCCTGCCCCTTTAGGGTTTTCACAGGGAGGAGAAGGAGGATATTTGACCTCCCTGAAGGAGGCTGCTAGGGGAGACTGTGTCCCTCCTAAATTCTTGTGCTGAAGTCCCAGCCCTTGGTCCTTCAGAATGAAATCATACTTGGATTAGTGTCTTTTAAAGAGGTGAATAAGTTAAAGTGAGATTTCTGGAGTGGGGCCCTAATGCAATCTGACTGTTGTTATAAGAAGGGGAAGCAGGAGGGAGGGTGCACACGCCCCGAGGGACAGCTGTTACCACAGAACAGCGAGAAGGCGCCGTCTGCACGCCAGGGAGCGAGACCTCAGAGGAAACCCACGCAGCTGGCAGCTTGATCTTAGGCTTTCATCCTCCATAACTGTGAGGAAATTGGTTTTGTATTGTAAGCCATCCGCTCTGTGGTATTTTGTTATAAAATCCCTATAAAATGAATGCAGTAGATAATAGGAGAGCTTCTATACATTGAAAAAGTCAGATGGCCAAACCTGGACACTCCTGTTCAGACCTGAGCAGGGTGATGGACCTGCTTTGGGACAGGAGAGGGGAAGAGATGAACCCAGCACCCAGACCCAGCTGAGCCCGTTCCTCAGCAGGCCGTCCCAGGGCCGGAGCTTGCACTGGTGTGAAAGAGTGTGTCTTGGTCTTCAGGGACTCATGGAGTTGGATGGAGAATGGTGTAAACTCACTCACAGAAGACCACGTCATCGGTGTGCCCGCGTTTATGTGAATGGGGATGTGTTTCTAGGGTGTGCTCATCCCCAAAGAAGAATTATTCAGGTCTCTTGGGCTAGAAAGAGGTTGTGGCATTTGTGTGTATTAATAACTGTGGCTGGACCATAAATTACATTAAAATGGTCATGGGAAGACACAATGGAAAGAAACACTTTGTTACAGAAAGAATAAAATGGTGATTATTTAAATGAGAGCCTTTGAATGTCACCGTGCCAAGAGGAGCCGATCACGTAATAGTGCTGGGTTTCATGTTCAGGAGATCAGGAGGCTCCATCTGCTGGCTTTTACCGTACCCTAGAAAGAGCTGAGAGTATAACGTATGAACGGAGGGGACGTGGACAAAGGGGAGGCCAAATGTTTGATGGGAGTGGAGGATCACTATTGGAGCCATTAGGAAATACACAAGCATGATTTGTGCTGAAGCACAGAACGTGTTCCTGGGTAATATTGTGTTGCTTTGGGAGCTGCTGAACATACA
>NW_026662170.1:0-2491 GCF_009828535.3 Hylobates moloch | reverse complement strand
TTCCTATTCGGCCATCTTGGCTCCACCCTCTCGATGTAGGGTCATTTTATAAACCAAATGCTGTATTCTGTCCATGAGGCACCTAAAATAGCACAGCCGGGGATAGCTAAGCTTACAGTTGTGATACATTAATGAATAACCTCTGGTTGTGGACTCCTTTTTTGTTATTGGGAGAGTTAATGTAGCTTTTTTCAAATTTTTAGATTCAGCAGGTACATGTGCAGGTTTGTTACATAGGTATATTGAATGGTGAGATTTGGGCTTCTAGTGTACTTGTCACTCAAATAGTGACCATTGTACTTAATAGATTTGGAGATTTCTCAGAGAACTAAAAATAGACCTACCATTCAGCCCTGCAGTCCCACTTCTGGGCATCTACCCGAAGGGAAAGAAATCATTATATGAAAAAGACACCTGTACTCATATGTGTATTGCAGCACTACTCACAATAGCAAAGTCATGGAATCAACCTAAATATCCATCAACAGTTGATTGGATAAAGAAAAGATGGTATATATACACCATGGAATACTATGCAGCCATAAAAAAGATAACTTTAATTATAATTATGAATCAGCATATCTTTCTTTCCATTTCTACTATGTAAATAGAGCAGAAATCCCACATTAATGTGATTAGCATAGAAGAAAGTCCTCACTGAATTCCCCTTGCTCTCTTACCAACTGGCTGGACATGGCATAGGTGGTTATCTAAGAATACTCCCATGAATCTTCACAGCATTCAGAGATCAGTTTACTCTGGGTTTGTTAGATATGCGATATGGGCTAGCTGTTTGTTAGAACCACATTTCCCAATGTGTTTCCACTGAACACTTATTTTTTCTGATGTTGCTACATGTCTTGTGTAAAAAGCATTGGGTAAAAGTGCTGGGTAAGTTAAAGGGCTCTGATAACTCTATATAATGTATGTAGATTTCTGGCTGAATCTTTGGGTGTTTACTGCTCATGGGTTCCACTGCTATTACAGCCCAACACAGCTGGTATGATTTGCAGGTTGGTCTCTTGGGGCCCTTTCACCTTCTGAGCTCCCAAAGCCTAAGATAAGTAATTTTTCCTTTGTCCTTCAATATGACTGTGGTCTCAGCTTAGACTCAAGAGAACTCGTTTGAAATTGAACAAGAGCAAGCCTAGCTCAGGAGGATAGCAAAGTGCCTAGTTTTATTTGTCACTGCACTAGAAACTTCATAAGGAATAATTTTTAAAAAGGGGCCAGTTTTGTTTCTGAGACTCAACTAGACTTTCACTTATGCCCTGAGGGAAGGAATTCAAGTCTCCAACATTGCCCTTATTGTACACCTGTAGGGCCAGACTGAGTATCCTAAATTTTACATAGCTTAAGAATGAGCTTAGATTTCAAAATAAAAAGCTTTCTCTGCTTTTGCATAGAACATTTCTATCTATTATTTCAGTTAATTTATCCTTGTTATCAATATTGAAGTACCGCTTGCTATACATATTCTAGACATGGGTAACAATGTCTAGAAGTACACTCTGATTTCACAACAGCCATTCAAGGAGATATATTTATATATATCCTTGCAAGTGCATTCTAGGGCTACTGGGACATGTGTTCTTAAATCCTCCTTTGCCAGTTCTCCAAATATGCCAAATTGTTTTGAAATGGCATTCTTGTCTTGTCTTGTTGAATCCACGCTTCTATTCCTTCCTTTTGCTTTTTATTCCAACCTTCCATTTTCTACCCTTTAATTAAAAAGATGGCTAATATATGGGAGATATTGTAGTCCGTTGTTGTCTAAAATAAATTTAGCAGACACTCCCCCACCATTCTCCCTCCCCAAGTTCAGCATCAGGTATAAAAGTCTCATCAGTCCTTTTGGCAGCATTTAAGTGAATGGCCCCCAGTGGCTTTATGCTTGCTAATTTGAGTTCTCTTTTTATGTACAGAGCTAGTCACATTGACAGACCACACTGTATGAAGATATATACTAGTCTTTGAGTCATAGATTTTGTAAATAAACTGAGAACAGTGGCTGAAAATCAGATTACCTGAAAGTCTAGAAGGAAAAAGGCATACAATGACCTCATCTAGTCTCTTTTCAAAAGCACTATATATATTTCAAATTTTAGAATTTCTAGAGACAATTAGCAGGCAGTAGTTGCAAGAATAAGCAGAACCCCTGTGAGATGTATAAGCTGTATGATCTTCATTCACTTATATCTAAAAGTTTAACCAACATATACTGACATTATTTTTAAAAGACAAGTATGTTAAGGAATTTGTCTTCTACATAGTGACAGGTATCAAAGTGAAGAATAATGGCCTTTTGTTTTTTTCTTACTATATACTAAAATGTTGCTTTATATTAGAAGATCGTAATTTATTTCCATGAATCAAATTCTATACTTAAAACTGACTTCTGTTTATATACTGTTATGTGATAGAAATTCTCTTGGAGGCAATAGAAATATTATATGCCTTTTAATAAAGTGGGCTTTTAAAATAATTTAAT
>NW_026662169.1:0-2492 GCF_009828535.3 Hylobates moloch | reverse complement strand
GCAGTGGTGCAATCTCGGCTCACTACAAGCTCTGCCTCCCGGGTTCACGCCATTCTCCTGCCTCAGCCTCTGTGAGTAGCTGGGACTACAGGCGCCCGCCACCACGCCCGGCTAATTTTTTTTGTATTTTTAGTAGAGACGGGGTTTCACCGTGGTCTTGATCTCCTGACTTCGTGATCCAACCCCCTCGGCCTCCCAAAGTGCTGGGATTACAAGTGTGGGCCACCGCGCCTGGCCTTCCATGTATTTTCATGATTTTGAAGGTTCCTTTTGGAGTTGATTTCCAGTTTTATTTCACTGTGGTCTGAGAGACTGCTTGATATAATTTCAATTTTCTTAAATTTATTGAGGCTTGTTTTGTGGCCTATTATAGGGTCTATCTTGGAAAAAGTTCCATGCACTGTTGAGTAGAATGTGTATTCTGTGGTTGTTGGATGGAATGTTCTCTATATATCTGTTAAGTCCATTTGTTCCAAGGTGTAGTTTAAGTACGTTGTTTCTTTGTTGACTTTCTGTCTCAATGACCTGTCTAGTGCTGACAGTGGAGTATTGAAGTTCCCCACTATCATTGTGTTGCTGTCTGTCTCATTTCTTGGTCTATTAGTAAATGTTTTATAAATTTGGGAGCTCCAGTGTTAGGTGTATATATGTTTAGGATTGTGATATTTTCCTGTTGGAAAAGGCCTTTTACCATTATATAATGTCCTTCTTTGTCCTTTTTACTGCTGTTGCTTTAAAGTTTGTTTTGTCAGATATTAGAATAGCTACTCCAGCTCACTTTTGGTGTCCATTTGCATGAAATGCCTGTTTCTACCCCTTTACTTTAAGTTTATGTGAGTCCTTACGTGTTAGGCGACTCTCTTGAAGACAGCAAATAGTCAGTTAGTGAATTCTTATCCTTTCTGTGGTTCTGTATCTTTTAAGTGGAGCATTTAGGCCATTTACATTCAGTGTTACTATTGGTCTTTTAATTAATTCCATCTAACAAGGACAAAGAGAAAGAATAAGAAAATATTAACAAAGCCTCCAAGAAGTCTGGGATTGTGTTAAACTACCAAACCAAGGAATAATCAGCATTCCTGAGGAAGAAGAGGAATCTAAAAGTTTGGAAAACATATATGGGGGAATAATCGAGGAAACCTTCCCCAGCCTTGCTAGAGACCTAGACATCTAAATACAAGAAGCACAAAGAACACCTGGGAAACTCATTGCAAAAATATCATTACCTAGGCACACTGTCATCAGGTTATCTAAAGTTAAGACAAAGGAAATAATCTTAAGAGCTGTGAGACAAAAGCACCAGGTAACCTGTAAAGGAAAGCCTAACAGATTAACAGCAGATTTCTCAGCAGAAACCCTACAAGCTAGAAGGGATTGGGGCCCTACTTTCAACCTCCTCAAACAAAACAATTATCAGCTAAGAATTTAGTACCCAGCAAAACTAAGCATAATATATGAAGGAAAGAGTCTTTCTCAGACAATCAAATGCTGAGAAAATTTGCCACTTCCAAGCCACCACTACGAGAACTGCTGAAAGGAGCTCTAAATCTTGAAACTAATTCTGAAAACACATCAAAACAGAACCTTGTTAAAGCATAGATTTCACAAGACCTATAAAACAAAAATATAATTTAAAAAGCAAAAATGAAAAATGAAAAACAAGGTGTACAGGCAACAAATAGCATGATGAATAGAATGGTACCTCATATCTCATCAGTGTTTTCAATAATGTCCTCTCCCTTTTCCAACATCCAATCCAGGATACCATGTTGCATTTAATCATCATGTCTCTTTAGACTCCTCTGGTCTGTGAGAGTTTCTCACTCTTTCCTTGTTATTTAAATGTCCTTTAGAGTTTTTAAGAGTACTGGTCAAATATTTTGCAGAATAGCTTTCATATTTGGTTTGTCTAATGTTCTTTCATTCTACTAAGGTTGCCAGTTTTTATGAAGAATACCTTAGAGATGAACTCCCTTTCTCATCACATAATATCATGACATCAACATGAGATCATTAGTGATACAACTTTGACCACTTGATAAATGAGTATCTGCCAAACTTCTTCATTGTGAAGATACTACTTTTTCCTATTCTGTTGTTTGGGAGCGAGTATCTAAGTCTGGCCAACAGTCAAGGAGGGGGCAGGTAGTGTCTCTATTCACTTCCTAGAGGGGACAATGTCTACATATTATTTGGAATTTTTCTGTAATAAAGAAGATTTTCTGTATTTGTCTGTTCGTTTATTTTTTACATTGGTACGAAGTTGTGGATATTTATTTTATACTTTGAGTTATAAAGCAATACTAGGCAATTGATTAAATTATTCCAGGTTTGGCAATTGGAAGCTCTTTCTGAATAGCTCCTGTGTATCTTGTACATGTCATCACTGCTTTATTTTTTTATTTTTTATTTTTTTATTATACTTTAGGTTTTAGGGTACATGTGCACAATGTGCAGGTTTGTTACATATGTATCCATGTGCCATGTTGATT
>NW_026662168.1:0-2492 GCF_009828535.3 Hylobates moloch | reverse complement strand
CCATTATAGAATATTCTAATAATTGTTTCAAGATTTTTTTTGGTCCATTCAACCAATAAAACATATTCTTTTTTTTAAGCTGCTTAGTATGTGGTATCTTGAATCGTTTGGACTAAGTAGGTGGGCTAAAGTAAAATGATCAAGATTTTATTATCAAATAAGAAGTTCTGCAAATACATATTCCTGAAGGATCTTATTGGAAATTGCACACACGTGCAAGGAGTAAGATTTTCCACATTGTCACATCCTCCCTCTTGCTTCCCAAGTAGCATGTTGGTAAATCCTGGAAAATATGAATGTGAGAAGGAAAACCCTATGGTAGCACAGTTTGGAAATAGAAGTTTTCTTTCAGAATCAAATTTAGACTCTTCTTTTGCATTACTAAATGACTCAGTGAAAGTTTCCCTAGAGGAGACTCACAGAAGAGTGAAGCAAAGTTTCCTATGCAGATTTTCTTATTCTTAAGTCTGAGATTGTAGCATGCTAAAAATCTGTAAGACCAACTAGTACACCATTTACAGAGGCACAGATTCCCCTCTAGGGAAAATAACTGATATATGGCAAAGACACAAATATTAGAGTCTTCTTTGGAAAAAGAAGTCAGGAAAAATTACATGATAGGAGAGAAAACTGCTTTCAAATCGTAGTAAAAGAAGCGGCTTTGAGAATTGTGCAAAAATATTCTTCAGTATTTTGTTTCTTTTTCATGCACAGAATCACAAAATGAATTGTGTTTTCAGAAGTCAATTTGACCTGTAGCTATTTCAGCCATCCCAAGAATGCTCTTAATGCAGCATATAAAAGAACACAGGAAATCCTCATATGAGCGCTAAGGCATAAACACCATTTATTTTTGGTAATAAAAACATGGTATTGTTATAAGTTTAAATAAATCTGTTGAGGTTGCCTATTCTTTTTTTTTTTTTTTTTGAGATGGAGTCTCACACTGTAGCCCAAGTTGGAGTTCAGCGGCGCCATCTCGGCTCACTGCAACCTCTGCCTCCTGGGTTCAAGCGATTTTCCTGCCTCAGCCTCTTGAGTAGCTGGGATTAGAGGTGCCTGCCACAGCGCCTAGCTAATTTTTGTATTTTTAGTAGAGATCGGGTTTTCACCATGTTGGCTAGACTGGTCTGGAACTCCTGGCCTCAAGTGATCCTCCCGCCTCTGCCTCCTGAAGTGCTGGGATTATAGGCATGAGCCACCCTGCCCGGCCAAGGTTGCCAATTCTGACGAAACAGTCATAACATTTTGGAACTGAAAACTGTCTTAGAGACCTAACCAATATTTTAAGAAGAGGAAATGGAGAATGAGTGAGAAAGCGATGTGTCTATATGTGTTAATTAAATACTAAAGATCTGCAGTAGGCTATGCACTGCAGACACTATTAACAGAATGGAGTCCATGTAAATAAACAAAGGGGTGCTCAAGGTTTAAGGGAAAGGCGGCAAATTTGTTTGGGGAAGAGGAGGAGTTCATGGTGGTCACAGACATAAGAAGCAATGTAGTTTTTCGTGGGAATGTTATCTTTTCTCCATGATGCTTTTATTTTTTGTGTGTGTAATTTCTCATAACTGGAAAGCATTTCAGCCCCTTCCCAGTCCTAGAGATTGACCATTTTTTCTCTCGGATTCAGCCCTAAAGGCAGCTCTACCACTCACCATATGTCTACCTTTGACTTTGTTATGTTGGGAAGACTTAGGACCCCATCTTCTTTTACCCACAGGCATCAATTAAATTTTAAAGGGAGACATGGCCGGGCGCGGTGGCTCACGCCTGTAATCCCAGCACTTTGGAAGGCCGAAGTGGGTGGATCCCAAGGTCAGGAGATCAAGCCTGGCTAACACAGAGAAACCCCCTCTCTACTAAAAATACAAAAAAATTAGCCGGGCTTAGTGGCGGGCGCCTGTAGTCCCAGCTACTGGGGAGACTGAGACAGGAGAATGGCGTGAACTCGGGAGGCGGAGCTTGCAGTGAGCGGAGATCACGCCACTGCACTCCAGCCTCGGCGACAGAGCGAGACTCCGTCTCAAAAAAAAAAAAAAAAAAAAAAAAAAGGGAGACAAACAATAATTTTAGCACAGTCAGCAGTTGGGTCTCTGTTTTTAACTGTTGTTGCACAGAATGGCCATATGGCAGGAGGGGAAATCAAGGTACAAGTCAGATAAGTCACCTTCCCAAGGTCACCTGCTAAGCAGTAGAGCTGGGATTCCAGGCTTTGTGTATTCGTACATGCCATGCTGTGCTGCCTCTGAATTGCACTTGAGATGTGGGGTCTAGGCCTGGTCTTTCCTAATATCGTGGCCAATGTTAGGAAAACCACGAGTCCCTCTGAACCTTAGTAACAGTGCCTACAAGGTGAGGATGTTGACACTTACCATGCCTAATTCAAGAGTTTATGGTGAGGATCAAAGGAGATTATGTATTAAAAGTATTTTATAAAATACGAAATATGAGAATAATGAAAAGAGTCTAAAACAATATAAGAATAAAAT
>NW_026662167.1:0-2493 GCF_009828535.3 Hylobates moloch | reverse complement strand
CCATTATAGAATATTCTAATAATTGTTTCAAGATTTTTTTTGGTCCATTCAACCAATAAAACATATTCTTTTTTTTAAGCTGCTTAGTATGTGGTATCTTGAATCGTTTGGACTAAGTAGGTGGGCTAAAGTAAAATGATCAAGATTTTATTATTAAATAAGAAGTTCTGCAAATACATATTCCTGAAGGATCTTATTGGAAATTGCACACACGTGCAGGGAGTAAGATTCTCCACATTGGCACATCCTCCCTCTTGCTTCCCAAGTAGCATGTTGGTAAATCCTGGAAAATATGAATGTGAGAAGGAAAACCCTATGGTAGCACAGTTTGGAA
Source organism: Hylobates moloch (assembly GCF_009828535.3). NCBI lineage: Eukaryota > Metazoa > Chordata > Mammalia > Primates > Hylobatidae > Hylobates > Hylobates moloch. The sequence goes on along the minus strand of NW_026662167.1, from coordinate 2,159 downwards.
TCAGAAGTTTTCTTTCAGAATCAAATTTAGACTCTTCTTTTGCATTACTAAATGACTCAGTGAAAGTTTCCCTAGAGGAGACTCACAGAAGAGTGAAGCAAAGTTTCCTATGCAGATTTTCTTATTCTTAAGTCTGAGATTGTAACATGCTAACAAATCTGTAAGACCAACTAGTACACCATTTACAGAGGCACAGATTCCCCTCTAGGGAAAATAACTGATATATGGCAAAGACACAAATATTAGAGTCTTCTTTGGAAAAAGAAGTCAGGAAAAATTACATGATAGGAGAGAAAACTGCTTTCAAATCGTAGTAAAAGAAGCGGCTTTGAGAATTGTGCAAAAATATTCTTCAGTATTTTGTTTCTTTTTCATGCACAGAATCACAAAATGAATTGTGTTTTCAGAAGTCAATTTGACCTGTAGCTATTTCAGCCATCCCAAGAATGCTCTTAATGCAGCATATAAAAGAACACAGGAAATCCTCATATGAGCGCTAAGGCATAAACACCATTTATTTTTGGTAATAAAAACATGGTATTGTTATAAGTTTAAATAAATCTGTTGAGGTTGCCTATTCTTTTTTTTTTTTTTTTTGAGATGGAGTCTCACACTGTAGCCCAAGTTGGAGTTCAGCGGCGCCATCTCGGCTCACTGCAACCTCTGCCTCCTGGGTTCAAGCGATTTTCCTGCCTCAGCCTCTTGAGTAGCTGGGATTAGAGGTGCCTGCCACAGCGCCTAGCTAATTTTTGTATTTTTAGTAGAGATCGGGTTTTCACCATGTTGGCTAGACTGGTCTGGAACTCCTGGCCTCAAGTGATCCTCCCGCCTCTGCCTCCTGAAGTGCTGGGATTATAGGCATGAGCCACCCTGCCCGGCCAAGGTTGCCAATTCTGACGAAACAGTCATAACATTTTGGAACTGAAAACTGTCTTAGAGACCTAACCAATATTTTAAGAAGAGGAAATGGAGAATGAGTGAGAAAGCGATGTGTCTATATGTGTTAATTAAATACTAAAGATCTGCAGTAGGCTATGCACTGCAGACACTATTAACAGAATGGAGTCCATGTAAATAAACAAAGGGGTGCTCAAGGTTTAAGGGAAAGGCGGCAAATTTGTTTGGGGAAGAGGAGGAGTTCATGGTGGTCACAGACATAAGAAGCAATGTAGTTTTTCGTGGGAATGTTATCTTTTCTCCATGATGCTTTTATTTTTTGTGTGTGTAATTTCTCATAACTGGAAAGCATTTCAGCCCCTTCCCAGTCCTAGAGATTGACCATTTTTTCTCTCGGATTCAGCCCTAAAGGCAGCTCTACCACTCACCATATGTCTACCTTTGACTTTGTTATGTTGGGAAGACTTAGGACCCCATCTTCTTTTACCCACAGGCATCAATTAAATTTTAAAGGGAGACATGGCCGGGCGCGGTGGCTCACGCCTGTAATCCCAGCACTTTGGAAGGCCGAAGTGGGTGGATCCCAAGGTCAGGAGATCAAGCCTGGCTAACACAGAGAAACCCCCTCTCTACTAAAAATACAAAAAAATTAGCCGGGCTTAGTGGCGGGCGCCTGTAGTCCCAGCTACTGGGGAGACTGAGACAGGAGAATGGCGTGAACTCGGGAGGCGGAGCTTGCAGTGAGCGGAGATCACGCCACTGCACTCCAGCCTCGGCGACAGAGCGAGACTCCGTCTCAAAAAAAAAAAAAAAAAAAAAAAAAAGGGAGACAAACAATAATTTTAGCACAGTCAGCAGTTGGGTCTCTGTTTTTAACTGTTGTTGCACAGAATGGCCATATGGCAGGAGGGGAAATCAAGGTACAAGTCAGATAAGTCACCTTCCCAAGGTCACCTGCTAAGCAGTAGAGCTGGGATTCCAGGCTTTGTGTATTCGTACATGCCATGCTGTGCTGCCTCTGAATTGCACTTGAGATGTGGGGTCTAGGCCTGGTCTTTCCTAATATCGTGGCCAATGTTAGGAAAACCACGAGTCCCTCTGAACCTTAGTAACAGTGCCTACAAGGTGAGGATGTTGACACTTACCATGCCTAATTCAAGAGTTTATGGTGAGGATCAAAGGAGATTATGTATTAAAAGTATTTTATAAAATACGAAATATGAGAATAATGAAAAGAGTCTAAAACAATATAAGAATAAAAT
>NW_026662166.1:0-2493 GCF_009828535.3 Hylobates moloch | reverse complement strand
CTTCTCCTTCTCCTTCTCCTTCTCCTTCTCCTTCTCCTTCTCCTTCTTCCTCTTCCTCTTCCTCTTCCTCTTCTTCTTCTTCTTCTTCTTCTTCTTCTTCTTCTTCTTCTTCTCCTTCTCCTTCCCCTCCTCCTCCTCCTCCTCCTCTTCTTCCTCCCCCCTCCCTGCCTTCTCACCCCCGCCCCCCATCCAGTCTACCTTCTATGGCACGTAGCCAGAGGGGTCCTCACGCAACCCAACAAGGGAAGTAGGGTGGGCCCACCTCTGCCTCAACCCTCACTGTCTAACCCTGGGCCAGTCCCTCCCCAGAGGGGAATGAGCAGCTGTAATTTATTTTTATATTTTTTTGAGAACCAAAGTCTCGCTACGCTGCCCAGGTTCAGTTCCACTACCTCCCGGCAGGGGAGTTCTGACCTGCTTCATTTCTGACTTGAGCCAGTTCACCCATCCTTAGGCATCCTGGTGGCCCCTCTACTCCCAGGAGGTCACCGTTTTGATGCCAAACATAATGCAGAAACCCAGTTGGCATAGTGACCAGCTCTTCTAAACTCCTCAATCCTATGCTGCTAACAGTCCCCCCTTCGTCCTGGGCTCCCTCCTCTTCCCCTGAGTGGTCTCCTGCACCTTCCCCAGGGAGAGCCATGAGGCTCAGCTGGGCCTGTAGCTGCTGGTTCTCTGGCTGGCAGCTTCCAGGTGCTCCTAAGGGGCCAGGAAAGAGAGTTGAAGGCACAGAGGCTGCCAGGTCGCTCCCCTCGGGCCCCGCCCTCAGCAACTCCCACACCTGGGTCTCCTGCAACTCTTGGTGGGCCATCTCGGCCATCGCTTTGCCCTAAGCTTCCTGCTGCTGCAGCTGGTCCATGAGCTGGGTCTGCAGCAGTAACTGCCTGTGCAGCACCTCCATCTCAGAGCTTAGCTGCTGACAGGTGGCCACGTACTGCTGCAGGGGACCTAGGGACTGGTCTCTCTGCTGCTGCAGACTCTGAGCCTCTTGGCTCTCCATCTCTACCTGCAGGAAGACCTGGGCGAGAGGGCAGGTGGTGGCCTGCTTCCAGATTCTGGGCCCATGAATAGGGTACCTAGGGCACTGCAGGGCTCTGTCTCCTGCCCAGGCCTGTGGCCCCTTGCTCCAGGCCTAAGTGACTGCCTAGAGCCCCATGCCTCCTTCCCTGCATGAAATCTCACACTCTTCTTCCCACCACTTAAACTGTAGGCCACAGACTGGTGGAAAAGCAGAAGGAGCCAGCCATCATCTGCTAAGTGTCCGACAAGCCTAATGCTCTCCACATATTATCTCATTTAATCCTTGGCACCTCTGCAAAGAAGATGCTAACTTCATTGCAGCTGGAGAGCCCAGAACTTGGTGTCTGCCTCCCATGGCACTGGGAAGGGCGAAGTCAGGTTAGAAAAATCATCCCCACCTCCCCACAGCATTTGGAGGAGGGCTCTGGCTCACAGGTGCCTTCAGAAGTGCCGTTTCACGTGAGGGCTACACCGCCCCATTTGACAGGTGGGAAAACAAAGGCCCAAAGGACTAGGGAGGAGGGCTGGCTCCCCAGGTCGGGCTGTGCACCAGCTTTATGAAGCCACTCTGCAGCTCGGCCAGCTGTTCCTTCACCTCATGGGTCTGGGAGAGCGCGCGGCTGACAGCGGTGTGATCTCCATGGGCTGCAGGATTCGTCTGCACTCCTACACTTGCTTCCCCCAGAGCTCGGCCACCCGCTCCAGCTCCAGCAGCCTCTCCTCCTGCTCCCGGTTCAGGTGACTCAAGCCCTCATTGTCCTGTACCTGGGCTTGAAGCTGTCCTGCCAGACTCTCCAGCTCCTCCCTCAGGTGCTCAGCCTCCTCTTGTAGCTGCTGCTCCACCTGAGAGGGCCTGCTGAGGGTTACAGGGCTGGGGTTTCAGCTGAGAAAAAAAAGCAGACAATAAGGGCCTCTGGATTCTTAAAAAAAAAAAAAATCTTCCTCTTGGTCCACAGCGCCTCTCAGGCTCCACAAACTTGGCCTCCCTGCTAATGATTCCCCACGCCTGGATGGTAGGGGATCTTCCAAGCCACTTACAGATACAGACAACTGTGGGTGGCTGACAATGGGCACTCCTCCCTCTTTGCTGACTGCGAAACTGAGGCTCATGGAGATTACCAGACTTGCCATCTCCTGGCACATACCTCTTTTCCTCTGCCTCAAAGTCCTTCCATCCACCCACCTCCCTGGGGCATTCTAACCCAGCCCCATGGCCCTCTGATGTCAGCCCTCCTCCCAGGTCACTCCAGCCTCGGCTTACTCATCTGTTTTCTCAATTCCACCAAGCTTGTCTCTAGCTCCTGTAACCGATTCATAATACACTCCTCCTCCTCCCTCAGTGAGTGCATCTGCACAAAGCACAGGGGGAAAGGGCCCTGGAGGGGGGGGCTGCTGGCTGGACAAGCTACCATCTCCCTCTCTGCCCCCTCCTCCACAAAGCCCAGACTCATGACCACCTCTGGCAATACCCCT
>NW_026662165.1:0-2493 GCF_009828535.3 Hylobates moloch | reverse complement strand
AGATGTCTATTAGGTCCACTTGGTGCAGAGCTGAGTTCAATTCCTGGGTATCCTTGTTAACTTTCTGTCTCGTTGATCTGTCTAATGTTGACAGTGGAGTGTTAAAATCTCCCATTATTATTGTGTGGGAGTCTAAGTCTCTTTGTAGGTCACTCAGGACTTGCTTTATGAATCTGGGTGCTCCTGTATTGGGTGCATATATATTTAGGATAGTTAGCTCTTCTTGTTGAATTGATCCCTTTACCATTATGTAATGGCCTTCTTTGGCTCTTTTGATCTTTGTTGGTTTAAAGTCTGTTTTATCAGAGACTAGGATTGCAACCCCTGCCTTTTTTTGTTTTCCAGTTGCTTGGTAGATCTTCCTCCATCCCTTTATTTTGAGTCTATGTGTGTCTCACGTGAGATGGGTTTCCTGAATACAGCACACTGATGGGTCTTGACTCCTTATCCAATTTGCCAGTCTGTGTCTTTAAATTGGAGGATTTAGCCCGTTTACATTTAAAGTTAATATTGTTATGGTGTGAATCTGATCCTGTCATTATGATGTTAGCTGGTTATTTTGCTCGTTAGTTGATGTAGTTTCTTCCTAGCCTCGATGGTCTTTACAATTTGGCATGTTTTTGCAGTGGCTGGTACCAGTTGTTCCTTTCCATGTTTAGTGCTTCCTTCAGGAGCTCTTTTAGGGCAGGCCTGGTGGTGACAAAATCTCTCAGCATTTGCTTGTCTGTAAAGTGTTTTATTTCTCCTTCTCTTATGAAGCTTAGTTTGGCTGGATATGAAATTCTGGGTTGAAAATTCTTTAAGAATGTTCAATATTGGCTCCCACTCTCTTCTGGCTTGTAGAGTTTCTGCTGAGAGATCAGCTGTTAGTGTGATGGGCTTCCCTTTGTGGGTAACCCGACCTTTCTCTCTGGCCGGCCTTAATATTTTTTCCTTCATTTCAACTTTGGTGAATCTGACAATTATGTGTCTTGGGGTTGCTCTTCTCGAGGAGTATCTTTGTGGCGTTCTCTGTATTTCCTGAATCTGAATGTTGGCCTGCCTTGCTAGATTGGGGAAGTTCTCCTGGATAATATCTTGCAGAGTGTTTTCCAGTTTGGTTCCATTCTCCCCATCACTTTTAGGTACACCAATCAGACGTAGGTTTGGTCTTTTCACATAGTCTCATATTTCTTGGAGGCTTTGTTCGTTTCTTTTTATTCTTTTTTCTCTAAACTTCCCTTCTCACTTCATTTCATTCATTTCATCTTCCATCCCTGATACCCTTTCTTCCAGTTGATCACATCGGCTACTGAAGCTTCTGTATTCTTCATGTAGTTCTTGAAACTTGGCTTTCAGCTCCATCAGCTCCTTTAAGCACTTCTCTGCATTGGTCATTTTAGTTATACATTCATCTAATTTTTTTTTCAAAGTTTTTAACTTCTTTGCCATTGGTTTGAATTTCCTCCTGTAGCTCGGAGTAGTTTGATTGTCTGAAGCCTTCTTCTCTCAACTTGTCAAAGTCATTCTCTGTCCAGCTTTGTTCCATTGCTGGTGAGGAACTGCGTTCCTTTGGAGGAGGAGAGGCACTCTGCTTTTTAGAGTTTCCAGTTTTTCTGCTCTGTTTTCTCCCCATCTTTGTAGTTTTTTCTACTTTTTGTCTTTGATGATGGTGATGTACAGATGGGTTTTTGGTGTGAGTGTCCTTTCTGTTTGTTAGTTTTCCTTCTAATGGGTACATAATGAAATGAAGGCAGAAATAAAGATGTTCTTTGAAAACAATGACAACAAAGACACAACATACCAGAATCTCTGGGACACATTCAAAGCAGTGTGTAGAGGGAAATTTATAGCACTAAATGCCCACAAGTGAAAGCAGGAAAGATCCAAAATTGGCACCCTAACATCAGAATTAACAGAACTAGAAAAGCAAGAGCAAACACATTCAAAAGCAGCAGAAGGCAAGAAATAACTAAAATCAGAGCAGAACTGAAGGAAATAGAGACACAAAAAACCCTTCAAAAAATTAATGAATCCAGGAGTTTGTTTTCTGAAAAGATAAACAAAATTGATAGACCGCTAGCAAGACTAATAAAGAAGAAAAGAGAGAAGAATCAAATAGACGCAATAAAAAATGATAAAGGGGATATCACCACTGATCCCACAGAAATACAATCTACCATCACAGAATCCTACAAATACCTCTACGCCAATAAACTTGAAAATCTAGAAGAAATGGATAAATTTCTTGACAAATACACCCTCCCAAGACTAAATCAGGATGAAGTTGAATCTCTGAATAGACCAATAACAGGCTCTGAAATTGTGGCAATAATCAATAGCTTACCAACCAAAAAGAGTCCAGGACCTGATGGATTCACAGCTGAATTCTACCAGAGGTACAAGGAGGAACTGTTGCCATTCCTTCTGAAACTATTCCAATCAATAGAAAAAGAGAGAATCCTCTCTAGCACATTTTATGAGGCCAGCATCATCCTGATACCAAAGCCTGGC
>NW_026662164.1:1933-2493 GCF_009828535.3 Hylobates moloch | reverse complement strand
CCCATCAATCGGGTCGATAAAGAAAATGCTTATATATATGTATATACACCACTGAATACAACTCAGCCAAAAATAGGAAAGAAAAAAAAAGAAAAGCAGGGTGGAGAAACGGTCCACCCTGGAGCAACACAGAGCCAAGGGAACCCGCACCCCCCGGTGGAGGGAAGCAGTGAGTGATTGCATGCCCCCGGGAAACCACACTTCTCCCGTGGATCTTTGCAATCTGTGGATCAGGAGGTCCCCTTATAGGCCCGTGTCTCCAGCGCCTTGGGTCTGATGCACACAGCTGTGTGGAGTCTCTGCAGAGCAGCTGCTCGAACATGTACAGAGACCCAGGAACTTTACATATTCTGGCCTCGGGATCCCTGGCAAAGGTATCTGCAGCTCAGGCAAGGCAGAAGGTCTGTGCATACCCCTAGGAAGGGGGCTAAATCCTGGGGGCTGAGCAGCATCAATCTGCAGGCCCCACTTACATGGCAACTCACAAGATAGGACCCACTGGCTTGGAATTCCAGCCAGCCACAAGAAACAAGGTGGAGCCTGCCTGAGACAGGACAGAG
>NW_026662164.1:0-1833 GCF_009828535.3 Hylobates moloch | reverse complement strand
CCAGCCAGGGCCTCCAGCCACACCTGCCTCTGTTCTACAGCTGACAGAGTTCTAATTTCTCCCTGAGTCTAAGTGTCCATGGGGTAGGGCATGCTGTCACCATGACTGTTCAGGCATCTCAGCTGGTCCAGCCTGTGGGCCTTGGAGAGCCCTAATGGATCAGGGGCTGAAGGGATCCCCAATACAGCACAGCTGCTCCACCAAAAAGCAGTTAGATTGCTTAAGTATGTCCCTGATCCCATTCCTCCCGACTGCATGAGATTTTCCCAAGCAGTGTAACCAGCCACCTCCTACAGATACATTCAAGCCAGTAACAAGTTTAGTACCCTCCTGGGACAAAGTTTCCAGAGGAAGAAGCAAGATGCCATCTGTGCTGTTTTGCAGTTTTCAAAGGTGATAATTCCAAGTATGGGAAAAACCCAGGTGACTACAATCTGGAGCAGACACCAAGCAAACTGCAGCAGCCCTACAGAAGAGTGGCTAGAGTGTTAAAAAAAAAAATCAAAAAGCAAACAACAACCACAACAAAACCAAAACCCCCATCTAAAGGTCAGCAACCTCAAAGCTTGAAGCTAGATAAACCCACAAAGATAAGAAAGAATTTGACAATGCTTTTTATTTTCTCTTACATTTCTTTCAGATGAAATTAAGCTTCAGAGAATAACATCTCCTATCACATTCATATCACATTTTTGCATATCTAACTTGATTTTTTCTCCTGAACTTTACTAAGTGATAGTGATATTCATCAGTTTCAACTTTGAAAAAAAAAAAAGAAATTCATGTTGCCTCTTTTAATTCTTAAAAAATGAAGGATTAGCACAAAAAACCCTGAAAACTCAAAAACCCAGAGTGCCCCTTTTCCTCCAAATGACCACAACACTCTCCACCAAGGGCTCAGAAGTGGGCTGAGACTGAGATGACTAAAATGACAGGATGTGGATAAAAATAAACTTCGCTGACCTAAAAGACCGTGTTGTAACCCAATGGAAAGAAGCTAAGGATCATGATAAAACAATGCAGACTTAGACTCCCACACAATAATAATGAGAGACTTTAACACCCCACTGACAATATTAGATCATCAAGACAGAAAATTAACAGATATTCAGGACCTGAACTCAGCTCTGGATCAAATGGACCTAACAGGTATCTACAAAACTCTCCACCCAAAAACAATAGAATATACATTCTTCTCATCAACACACAGCAGTTACTCTAAAATTGATCACATAACTGGAAGTGAAACACTTTTCACCAAATGCAAAAGAACCAAAATTATAACAGTCTCTTGGACCACAGCACAATCAAATTAGAACTCAAAACCATACAACTACATGGAAACTGAACAACCTGCACTGGAATGACTTTGGGGTAAATAATGCAATTAAGGCAGAAATCAAGTTCTTTGAAACTAATGAGAATGAAGATAAAATGTACCAGAATGTCTGGGATGCAGCTAAAGCAGTGTTAAGAGGGAAATTTGTTGCACTAAACACCCACATCAAAAAGTTAGAAAAGACTTGTTAAAAACTTAACATCACAACTAAAGGTCTAGAGGACAGGAGCAAACAAAAGCCAAAGCTAATAGAAGATAGTAAATAACCAAGATCACAGCTGAACTGAAGGAGATAGAGACACAAAAAAACCCTTCAAAAAATCGATGAATTCAGTAGCGGGTGTTTTGAAAAAATTAATTATTTTATTAATTTTAATAAAATAAATTTCTAGCTAGGCTAATAAAGGAGAAAAAGAGAAGATTAAAGTAAACACAATCAGGCTGGATGCGGTGGCTCATGCCTGTAATCTCAGCAGTTTGGGAGGCCGAGGCAG
>NW_026662163.1:0-2494 GCF_009828535.3 Hylobates moloch | reverse complement strand
GGTGTAGTAAGTTTGGAACAAGACACACCTGAAATCAAATCCCTGCTTTGTGCTGGGTGATCTAAGAGGCAATCTCTTACCTCATTCTACTTTATTGTTCTCATAGGAAAAGTGGAAATGAGGCCTTTTACTCCGGGGTTGTTGAGAAGACAGAGGAGAAAAAGCACATAAAAATGCATATTGTCGGGCTCAGTGGCTCACACCTGTAATCCTGCACTTTGGGAGTCCGAAGCCTGTGGATCGCTTGAGGCCAGGAGTTCAAGACCAGCCTGGCCAACATGAAAAATACATTAAAAATAATGTCTCTATTAAAAATACAAAAATTAGCCAGGCATGGTGGTGCATGCCTGTAACCCAGCTATTCAGGAGGCTGAGGCACAAGAATCGCTTGAACCCAGGAAGCAGAAGCTGCAGTGAGTCGAGATTGCACCACTGCACGCCAGCCTGTGTGAAAGATTGAGACCCTGTCTGAAAAAAAAAAAATGCATCTTGCCTGGCACCCAGTAGATCCTCAATAAAGATCATAGCACTTCCTCTATTTATTTTGCTTCATTTTACCCTGGCATGCTAGAGAAGATACTGAAACTAGTTGTTCGCAGTCATTACACTTGAAGCAGGAAGACCCCTTACCAAAAATAACATCTCCCTAGGGCATTTCTAGGAACCAAAATGGCAAAAACATTTGCATTTACAAACAAGAACAATTACTGTTTTGGCAGAAAGAACAAGGAGTCCAAAATGTGATCCTCTAACTGAGGCCCCTGCGCCATTTGAGTCAGCTGACTCAATTACCCAGGGGTATTTTTTTCTGGTGTTCATAGTGTATGAATTTCTGTTCCCTGGCTGTCTCTTTGGTTGTCTCACTTTCTCCACCCCCTCTTCTTTCTCTTTCTCTTGCCTCTCTTGACACTGAACAGCTTTTTGTGTTCACTGCAAACAAAAGGGGTTAATGACAGTGATGAAGTTGTCATAACTGACCTGCTGGATCCTGTCACTAAACACCATCCCCAGCCTGTAATCATCACAAAGAACAGAGAAAACAAATAGCAACCCATTTGTACTTAGCTAATAATGCTCCCTTGCAAATAATTACGTTTCCCACCCCCAGAGGATTTAAATGACTTAGGGCTCACGCTGCTTGTGATAACAGACAAAACTCCAGCGTTCCCACAAGATTCATAATGTTCCCTTTTCTTCTTTTCTACGCCTTTCCATTGTTAGAGGAGATGTTGCCGAGATGGGTGCATTAAAGTTTAGGCTTTCCAGAGTTTATACTGCTAACAACTTGAAAGGAAAAAAGCTAACTAGAGAACTGACTGGTCTTACTTGTTTTAGATTCTGGGCTTTACTAGGACTTCCTACTCTCAGAATCTCTGGACTATAAACGCTGGGTGGGGTGGGAGCTGGGAATGTTATTCTGGGAAATTAATCACAAAGAAAAGAAAATCAACTCTAAGACTTCAGTTAGAAGATTTTTGAAAATGGCAGAACATGACTGGCCTTCATTCAAGTCAGAATATTTAAAGCTATCCTTGCTAAGAAGAACTTGATTTTGTGTAAGCAGTCCCTTAAATACAGTTGCTTCTCAGGAAAACCACACACGATTGATGTTTGAATGACTTTATTTACAAACATCTCACTCTGTAAGCCTCTGCAGGTATTTCTAGCCTCCCGGGGGCCACTGTCCCGTTTCACCTGTAATTTGGATCACAATTCTGTTTGTTGTCACACACATCATACGAACTGCTTTTCATGCTACTTTTATCCACAAAGCTTTACAAACTTTAATGGCAGCTCCATATATGGCAACTATAAAAGAGCTGCCAAAAGGTATGATACCAAGCTTTGGTTTTAAAAGCACTGAAACATTGTTCAATACAGAAGTACTTTCCTTTCAATATGTGAGTGGAAACACATTTCTCTATGGGGACTGCTGGTCAGGGAGTCACTCTAAAGAAAAGCCACAGTGTTGTGGTTCAGAGCATGGGCTCAAAAGTCAAATGGAAAAGAAGCCCAAGACCAGTCCTTCTGAGCTGTGTGACCTTAGACAAGTTGTCTAATCTCGCTGTGTCTCAGCTCTGTCTCAGTGTTGTTAAGGGAATTGCCGTGAGAACAATGCTATAACATGTAAAAAGCACTTAGAACTGTGTCTGGCACACACAAAGCACTCGATAAATATTGACCTGGTTAGCAGCAGCAGCAGCATCATTGGAGCATCTCTGCATCATACAGGGCCTGAAGGAAAGAGACCAGCACTGAGAATGAATAAAACAGTGCTGGCTCTGACCCGCTGGCTCTGGCATTGCTGAGTAACTCTAAGCAAGTCTTTTAAGCTTTTTAAATACCATTTTTCACCAATAATTAATGAAGGGATTGAAGGAGCAGGTCCCCTGATGTCTTTTCAAATTCTGAAATTCTCCAGCTTTATTTAATCCTGCAGTGAATCATTTTGCAAGGTAAAGAATACTTGCTCCCCTCAATAACATCTTATGAG
>NW_026662162.1:0-2494 GCF_009828535.3 Hylobates moloch | reverse complement strand
GTATTTTTAGTAGAGATGGGGTTTCACCGTGGTCTCGATCTCCTGACCTCGTGATCCACCTGCCTCGGCCTCCCAAAGTGCTGGGATTACAAGCGTGAGCCACTGCACCCGGCCAGTTAATTTCTGTATAAGGTATGAGCTTTAGGTCAAGGTTCATTTTTTTCTGCATATGGATATCCACTTTTTCCATTACCACTTGTTGAAAGGACTATTCCTGCTCCATTAAATTGCTTTTGCATGTTTGCTAAAAATCAAATGGCCACACTTGTGAGAGTCTATTCTCTCTATTCTCTTCCACTGGTCTACGTGTCTATTATTTTGCCAATTCCACACTGTCTTGATTACTGTAGCTTTGTAGTAAGTATTAAAGCTATGTATGGATTACTCCAATGTTATTCCCTTTTGCTTTCTTCTTAACTATAAATACAATTTCTTTAATAGACATAATATTGGACTACTGAGGTTATCTGTTCCATCTTGGATGAGTTATAGGGTTTATGGTTTTCAAGGAATTGATCCATTATGTTTAAAGTGTCAAATATGTGGAGTATTCCCTTACTATTTTTTGTATTCTGTTGTTGTTGTTGTTGTTGTTTTGAGACGGAGTCTCGTTCTGTCACCCAGGCTGGAGTGCAGTGGCGCAATCTCCGCTTATTGCAAGCTCCGCCTCCCAGGTTCATGCCATTCTCCTGCCTCAGCCTCCCCAGTAGCTGGGACTAAAGGCACCCGCCACCACACCCGGCTAATTTTTTTTGTATTTTTAGTAGAGACGGGGTTTCACTGTGTTAGCCAGGATGGTCTCGATCTCCTGACCTCGTGATCTGCCCACCTCTGCCTCCCAAAGTGCTGAGATTACAGGCGTGAGCCACCGCGTCCGGCCTCCCTTACTATTTTTTAAAGAAGTCCATGGGGGTCTAGAATTCTTCATATTGCTGATTTGTATCTTCTCTCTTTTTATCTTTGTCAGCCTTGCTAGAGGCTTATCAATTTTATTGATCTTTCCAAATACAGATTTTAGTTTCATTGATTTTCTCTATTTTCCTGTGTTCAATTTCATTGCTTTCTGGTCTCATCTTTACCATTTCCTCCCCTCTGCTTGCTTTGGCTTTTACTCTTCTTTTTCTATTTTTTAAGGTGCAAACTCAGAGTATTTACTTGAGATCTTTCTTTTCTCCTCATATAAACATTTAATACTATCAATTTTCCTCTAAGTATGGCTTTACCTGCATCATCCTACTTTGTTCAGGTTTTTACTTTCTCCTTTACTCACCTGATTCTAACAGCCTGATTATTTAATACTTATCTGTCAAATTAACTGGCTGATTTTTATCAACTGGGTGAATACACCAATACCTTAAAACTTGTTATTTGAGTATTTTACTAATTTTGTGTGTTCATGATGAATAAATGAGCATCGGTAATTGACCTACTTTGTATTACAGTACACATCACAGTATATACTGTATTTTTCACTGTCTTTCATTTTCACCCAGTTCAAAATATTTTCCAATTTTCCTTAATACCTCTTCTTTGACCCATAGATTATTGAGAAGTGTGCTGTTTAATTTCCAAGTACTTGAAGATTTTCCTGTTATCACTCTTTTATTGATTTCTAAAATTTAATTTCATTATGGTTCAAGAATATAATTTGTGTGATTTCAATTTTTTAAAATTCATTAAGGTTTTATGACCCAGAATATGGTCTATCTTGTTGAATGTTCCATGTACACTTGAAAAGAATGTGGATGGTGTTACTGTCGGATAGCATGTTTTATAAATATTAATCAGATTGTCAGTTCTTCTATATCCTTGATTTTATGTCCAGCATTTCTATCAAATGTTGAGAGAGTAGTGTTATGCTTGCGAAGTATAATTGTGGATTATCTATTTCTCCTTTCCTTTCTGCCAATTTTTGCTTCAGGTATTCTGAACCTCTGTTGTTAGGTGCATATACAATTAGAATTATTTGTTATTCTTGGTGACTTAGCTCTTTTGTCATTATGCAGTATTCCTCTTTAGCTCTAATCATTTTCTTTAACCTGAAGTCTAATTTTCTGCTACTAATATATCCACTCTAACTTCCTTTTGATTAGTGTTTGCATGGTATGTCTTCTGCCATTTTCTACTTTTAATGCACCAATATTCTTCTATTTAAAGTGAGTTTCTTCATGATTATCTCAATAGATGCAGAAAAGGCCTTTGACAAAAATTCAACAACCCTTCATGCTAAAAACTCTCAATAAATTAGGTATTGATGGGATGTATCTCAAAATAATAAGAGCTATCTATGACAAACCCACAGCCAATATCATACTGAATGGGCGAAAACTGGAAGCATTCCCTTTGAAAACTGGCACAAGACAGGGATGCCCTCTCTCACCACTCCTATTCAACATATTGTTGGAAGTTCTGGCCAGGGCAATCAGACAGGAGAAGGAAATAAAGGATATTCAATTAGGAAAAGAGGAAGTCAAATTGTCCCTGTCTGCAGATG
>NW_026662161.1:0-2494 GCF_009828535.3 Hylobates moloch | reverse complement strand
TGAATATACTACAACTTGTTTATTCATTTATCAGTTGATAGATATTTGAATTGTTCTGACTTCCTTGATATTATAATACTGCTATGAACATTTGTATAAAAGTTTTGGTGTAGATGCATGTTTTAATTTTCCTTGGGAATATACATTAACAAGTTCATTTTAATATTATTTAAATTGTTAAATGAAATATCAAATGAAATACTTATTTCTGAAATTACACTTGCTCCCACGAACATTCGAAGTATTCTTATGTGTCTTCTTGAATGATGGTATGTTCTTCCTGGTTTTAAAGTAACTCTTCTAGAATCTAAAGTCAATCACTACAATCACTACATTAAGCAAAAAGAAGTCAAGAAGTTAGTTAAGAACATGCTTTGTCTGATACATCTTTTATCTATTCATTTGCTTATACGTGTAACCATTCTTTCAACGTATAGCTATTGAGTGCCCAATCTGTGTCAGGCGTGTGCCTGACACTTCTTCTGCATTCACAGGTACATAGTGATCTCAACCATTAATTATGGACATTAATAATAAAGAATGATATTTTCATCTCAATATATTAGGTTGATTCTATGATACAATTAAATTTAATGCAAGGGAAAGATAGCAATACATTTCTATTAAAAATATAAAAGACTACACTTTTAGTAACTTTTAATCTACTATCATGATTTAGTATTCACTTATTCAAAATACAAAAAAGGAAGTACTTAAGACATTTAGCAAAATGAGAATAAAGAGGTGAGGCTTTCCATTTTAACCTATAGATTTGTATGATATAATGTGACATTTTTATTGGAGTAGGACATTTTAGGTACTTAAAAATGATAACATGCCATATTGAATCCAATGAGGCAGCAAATCTATTTGTATACAAAACATTTTGTATATAATGTTTTCTAATGGCATGAAAGGTTTTATTCTAGTCAAATGAGCCATCTCCTTTAGGAAAGGAGAGGGAGAGTGTAATGGTCCATACTGGCTCCTGTTTATTTGTTTGGTTCACTTTTCTTTCCAAGAATAATTTTGAAACGTTGGACTTTTTTGTTTTTGAGACAGTGTCCCACTCTGTTGTTCTGGCTAGAGTACAGTGGCATGATCATATCTCATTGCAGCCCTGACCTCCCGCCTCAAGTGATCCTCCTGCCTCAATCTTTGTCGTAGATGAGACCACAGGTATGCACCACCATGCCCGGCTATTTTTTTTACTTTTGTAGAGACATGGTCTCTCTATGTTGCCTAGCTGGTCTCAAACTCTAGGACTCAAATGATTCTCCCACTTCAGCCTCCCAAAGTACTGGGATTACAGGTGTGAGATATGGTACCAGCCACATTTGATTATTTATTTGCTCATTTAACTAGAATAAAACCTTTCATGCCAGTTCAAATTGAGTAGTGGTAAAAGGAATCAGAAAGAAGATTAACTTGAAAGAGTCTTTTTATAAATTACAAAAATATGAGTGCAGTACTCATATAATATATGACCCCAAATGGACCTTAATTGCCAGTACTTTGCTTTTTATTTTTGTATCTCAGGCCAAGCCAAGTTGAATGTATAGAAACATCTGCACAGAAAGAGAGACCCAAACAGAAACCAAAATTAAACTGTAACACTTTTGACCCTATTAATGGCATAAAGTAAGGAAATCTAGCTCCTCAAACCAATATACGGGGTCAGCAATCATCATGCCACAAAGTTTAACAATACTTGTAGAGACTATGAAGCCATTTGTTTCATGTCCTCTACTGAAATCGAGATTTATTGACTTTTTTGTAGTGAGGAATGCAGAGTATTAAAAATGTTTTATTTTAGTTATTTTAAATATCAAGAAAATTTTTACCTCCAGATAGAAGTGAGAGCCAACAAAGCATGCACATTTTTCTTACACTTTTGACAACTATAAAGTATAGGTTACTTTTATCTGTATGTATAATGCCATTTGTTTTAGCTTTATGTAACTTTAGGAGTAACCACAAAGAAGTTGAACATAAGAGAGGAGCCAAACCAGCTTCCTACATACTCAGAAATAAATGTTTCAAAAAAAAATTGGATAATCAGAATGACATAACAATTTTGGTATAAGCTTTTTCTAGTCATAGCATACATTCCATTAATTTATTTACTTAGGAAATATTGAACATCTCTATGCTGGGCAAGATGCTAGGGCCAGGGGATGGTAAAGCATGACAAACAAGCTCTGCTACTATGGAGTTTACAATATAGAGGAAAAGAGAACGGCTATACGAAATTAAGGTGATTATTATGAAGGAGAAATGTAAGATGCATTGGGAATATACGATATTAGCTTTATCTGTGGAAATAACTTACATAGGCATGTGAAAAACAAGATACACTGGACAATTGATAGGATGCTTTCATTCAGTCTTGCAATGTGGAGAACATTAATAAGGAACATCTCAGAGAAAACAAAGGGAGGGGGCTTGAGGATTTTACAGGCAACTAAACTAAGGAGTTATCAAGGAGGGATAG
>NW_026662160.1:0-2494 GCF_009828535.3 Hylobates moloch | reverse complement strand
AAACTGGAAGTGAACATTCTGAGCGCTGAAGGGCTTAAAGTGGAAAAAGGAGTGTCTTCAAATAAAAACTACACAGAAGCATTCTGTGAAAGTACTTTCTGTTCAGTGCATTCAACTAACAGAGTTGAAGCTTACTTTTGATAGAGGAGTTCTGAAACACTCTTTCTGTACAAACTACAAGTGGACATTCTGAGCGCTAAAGGGCTTAAAGTCGAAAAAGGAATGTCTTCAAATAAAAACTACACAGAAGCATTCTGTGAAACTTCGTTCTGTTCTGTGCTTTCAACTAACGGAGTTGAAGCGTACTTTTGATTGAGCAATTCTGAAACACTCTTTCTGTAGTAACTGCAAGGGAAAATTCGGAGAGCTAAATGGCCTATAGAGGAAAAAGGAATATCTTCAAATAAAAACTGCACAGAAGCATTCTGTGAAACTTCTTTCTGTTCTGTGCATTCAACTAACAGAGTTGAAGCTAACTTTTGATTGAGCAGTTCTCAAACACTCTTTCTGTAGAAACTGGAAGTGGACATTCTGAGCGCTAAGGGGCTTATAATGGAAAATGGAATATCTTCAAATAAAAACTGCACAGAAGCATTCTGTGAAAATTCTTTCTGTTCTGTGCATTCAACCAACAGAGTTGAAGCTTGCTTTTGATAGAGCAGTAATGAAACACTCTCTCTGTAGAAACTGCAAAGGGACAATCTGAGCGCTAAGTGGCCTACAGTGGAAAAATTATATCTACAAATAACCACACAGAAGCATTCTGTGAAACTTCTTTCTTTTCTGTGCATTCAACTAACAGAGTTGAAGCTTAGGTTTGATAGAGCAGTTATGAAACACTCTTTCTGTAGGAACTGCAAGGGGACATTCGGATCGCTAAATGGCCTCTAGGGGAAAAAGGAATTTCTTCAAATAAAAACTGCACAGAAGCATCCTGTGAAACTGCTTTCTCTTCTGAACATTCAAGTAACAGAGTTGAAGCTACTTTTAGATTGAGCAGTTCTGAAACACTCTTTCAGTAGAAACTGGAAGGGGACATTCGGAGAACTAAGGGGCATATAGTGGAAAAAGGAATATCTTCAAATAAAAACTACACAGAAGCTTTCTCTGAAACTTCTTTCTGTTCTGTGCATGCAACTAACAGAGTTGAAGCTTACTTTTGATTGAGCAGTATTGAAACTCCGTTTCTGTAGAAACTGCAAGGGGACATTCGGAGCAATATGGGGCCTATAGTGGAAAAAGAAATATCTTCAAATAAAAACAACACAGAAGCATTCTGTGAAACTTCTTTCTGTTCTGTGCATTCAACTAACAGAGTTAAATCTTACTATTGATAGAGCAGTAATGAAACACTCTTTCTGTGAAAACTGCAAGCGGACATTCTGAACGCTAAAGGGCTTGAAGTGGAAAAAGGAATGTCTTCAAATAAAAACTACACAGAAGCATTCTGTGAAACATCTTTCTGTTCTGTGCTTTCAACTAACAGAGTTAAAGCTTACTTTTGATTGAGCCCTTCTGAAACACTCTTTCTGTAGTAACTGCAAGGGAACAGTCGGAGCGCTAAATGGCCTATAGTGGAAAAAGGAATATCTTCAAATGAAAACTGCACAGACGCATTCTGTGAAACTTCTTTCTGTTCTGTGCATTTAACTAACAGAGTTGAAACTTACTTTTGATAGAGCAGTTCTCAAACACTCTTTCTGTAGAAACTGGAAGTGGACATTCTGAGCGCTAAGGGGCGTATAATGGAAAATGGAATATCTTCAAATAAAAACTGCACAGAAGCATTCTGTGAAACTTCTTACTGTTCTGTGCATTCAACCAACAGAGTTGAAGCTTGCTTTTGATAGAGCAGTAATGAAACAATCCTTTTGTAGGAACTGCAAAGGGACATTCGGAGCGCTAAGTGGCCTACAGTGGAAAAACTATATCTACAAATAATCACACAGAAGCATTCTGTGAAACTTCTTTCTGTTCTGTGCATTCTACTAACAGAGTTGAAGCTTTGTTTTAATAGAGCAGTTACGAAACACTCTTTCTGTAGGAAATGCAAGGAGACATTCGGAGCGCTAAGGGGCCTACAGTGGAAAAAGGAATATCTTCAAAAAAAACTACACAGAAGCATTCTGTGAAATTCCTTTCTGTTCAGTGCATTGAACTAACAGAGTTGAAGCATACTTTTGATAGAGCAGTTCTGAAACACTCTTTCTGTAGACACTGCAAGTGGACATTCTGAGCGCTGAAGGGCTTAAAGTGGAAAAAGGAATGTCTTCAAATAAAAACTACACAGAAGCATTCTGTGAAACTTCTTTCTGTTCAGTGCAGTCAACTAACAGATTTGAAGCTTACTTTTGATAGAGCAGTTCTGAAACACTCTTTCTGTAGAAACTGCAAGTGGACATTCTGAACGCTAAAGGGCTTAAAGTGGAAAAAGGAATGTCTTCAAATAAAAACTACACAGAAGCATTCTGTGAAACTTCTTTCTGTTCTGTGC
>NW_026662159.1:231-2495 GCF_009828535.3 Hylobates moloch | reverse complement strand
TATTGGCCAGGATGGTCTCAAACTCTTGACCTGAAGTGATCCACCCACCTCAGCCTCCCAAAGTGCTGGGATTACAGGCGTGAACCACCGCGCCTGGGCGACTTTTATTTTCTTAGGCCACTCTGATTACAAAATGACTTGGGTGTGAAATGTTGAGGCACATTCATCCATAGCTTGGTCTGTTCCCTTGGAGCAAGGAAGGGGAACCGAGGAATGAACTGGGAAAATGTGCGGGGCCACCTTACCTACCGTTGTGTGACATCCCGACAGAAAGGCACTTGTGAAATCGACAATACTGGCATTTGTTTCTGTTCTTTTTCTGGATCTTGCAGCTGCGGTCGCACTTGTCATACACCAGCTTGAGTCGAATCGTTCGCCGAAAGAAGCCCTGTGAGGGTAATACACAGTGGATTTAAAGACCTGGGCCACTGAGAAACCAGCGCACTTGCTTTACTCACCTTTTTTGTTGCTCATTTATTGTTTCTTTTTAAATGAATGAAATTTAGAGAAAAGTTATTCTAGGCCAGGTGCGGTGATCACTCCTGTAATCCCAGCACTTTGGGAGGCAGAGGCGGGTGGATTACCTGATGTCAGGAGTTTGAGACCAGCCTAGCCAACATGGTGAAACCCTGTCTCTACTAAAAATACAAAAATTAGCCGGGCATGGTGGTATAAGTCTGTAGTCCCAGATACTCGGGAGGCTGAGGCAGGAGAATCACTTGAACCCGGGAGGCGGAGGTTGCAGTGAGCTGAGATTGTGCCACTGCACTCCAGCCTATGAGACAAAGTGAGACTCCAACTCAAAAAAAAAAAGAAAGAAAGAAAAAAAGAAAAAAGAAAGAAATAGTTCTTCTAAGAAGTCTGAAATGATTAGGACAAATATAGAACTTTAAATGTCGTTATATTTAATGTGAAAAACAATAAAATGAGGCAGCATTCAAAGTCATTTCAAAATGCTCTCATCTGACTTGGGAAAACACAAATATAGTTTTCCAAAGAGTTACTCAGCCTTGTTACAATGTATATGAATGTAACTATCCCCAGCATTGTGACATTTCCATATTTGTGACTAAAGACTTTCTAGGAATTTTTGTAAGAGTATATTAACTCCCTCAAAGACAAAAATTATAATAAAAGGAAGCCAGCTGTTTGTAAACAATTTTCTTGCTTTGTAAAAGCACCTTAAACTCTACCCAGCAAGAAACAATGTTACTAAATAGTCCATAAAAAACAAAACTAAATGAGTAATTAATCATGGCCCTAAGAAAAAGGCCACTTTATAAGGAGCTTTTTCAAAGGTATGTGGTTAGAAAACTTGCGAAGGACTTCATTTTTGCTTTGGGTTCTTTTTTCTCTTTGCTTTTCTCTTCTATATTTTTGCCACAGTGGGTCTGCTTGGCCTGCGGGAGAGGGACAGCAGTGTGCAGGGGAATGTGAGAGGCAGGCTGACATCTTCATAATGTCCTTACCCAGGCTTGCACAGTGGGGAGGCTGAGGAACGAATGGGGTTAGAATGGGAAGGGTGGGGAGACAGGCTTCTAGACGGCAGAGTGCCACAATATCCTGGCTGTGAGGTTCTCCCTGTGGCCCAGGCCTCTGAGGCCAGGCCTGGCTCGGGGCAGAATGCTGGGGTTCCAAGATCGTACATTGTGCCAGAAAGGAGGTGGCATTTTCCAAGTTAGTGAACACCTGCAGCGTGCACCGTGAGAAGGGATTTCTGATTCAAACCAAACATTCAGATGATGATCTCCCACATATCACGTACATAAAGCGCCAGACTTGAGCACGTCTGTACAACCCTAAAGGGACGCTGCTGCAGGAACTCTCCTCATCACCACGCTGGCAGTACAGCTGGCAGCATGCGGGACAACAGGGCCTGCCTTCATGCACTCCTGGCCTGGGTCACATCTGTTTAGGGCAGGCTGAGCCAGCAGGAGGATGAAGATGCACAGGGGGTTCCTGTGGCTTGAATCGGGTGGAGAAGCCCCTGATGTGCCGGAAGGAACTGCCGGGGGGGGCAGGAGCAGCCAGTCTCTGGTTCCAGTTCCTGCTGCTGGGGGCTGTGGGACCCCTAAGCAAGATACTCTGTGTCTCTGATGGCCAATTCCCCCGGCAGGAGCATGAGAACACCTGCCCCACCTGGCCTTCAGGGAGGGTCCAGAGATCAACGGTAACGGCTCTCTGTCTTGTATTCGAATGAAGTCATGTTCTTAATGTGGCTTATTTTCTTTTCTCTCTCTCTTTTTTTTTTTTTTTTTTTTTTT
>NW_026662159.1:0-197 GCF_009828535.3 Hylobates moloch | reverse complement strand
TTTTTTTTTTTTTTTTTTGAGACGAAGTTTTACTCTTGTTGCCTAGGCTGGAGTGCAATGGCTCCATCTCAGCTCACTGCAACCTCCACCTCCCGGGTTCAAGCGATTCTCCTGCTTCAGCCTCCCAAGTAGCTGGGATTACAGGCACCTGCCACCACACCTGGCTAATTTTTGTATTTTTAGTAGAGACAGGGTTT
>NW_026662158.1:0-2495 GCF_009828535.3 Hylobates moloch | reverse complement strand
GACCTATAGCGGAAAAAGGAATATCTTCAAATAAAAACTACACAGAAACATTCTGTGAAACTGCATACTGCTATGTAGATTCAGCTAACAGCGTTTAACTTTACTTTTGATTGAGCAGTTCTGAAACTCTCTTTCTGTATTAACTAAAAGTGGACCTTCAGAGCGCTAAGAAGCCTATAGTGGAAAAAGGAATATCTTCAAATAAAAACAACACAGAAGTATTCTGTTAAACTTCTTTCTGTTCTGTGCATTCAACTAACCGAGTTGAAACTTACTTTTGATTGGGCACTTCTGAAACACTCTTTCTGTAGAAATTGCAAGTGGACTTTCGGAGCGCTAAGGAGCCTAGAGTGGAAAAGGGATTATCTTTAAATAAAAACTACACAGAAGCATTCTGTGACACTACTTTCTGTTCTGTGCATTCAACTGACAGAGTTGAGCCTTACTTTTGGTAGAGCCGTTCTGAAACTCTCTGTAGAAACTGCAAGTAGACATGCGGAGCGCAAAGGGGAATATAGTGGAAAAAGTAATATTTTCAAATAAAAACTACACAGAAGGATTCTGTGAAATTTCTTTCTGTTCTATGCATTCAACTAACAGAGTTGAACCTTACTTTTGATTGAGCACTTCTGAAACACTCTTTCTGTAGAAATTGCAGGTGGACATACGGAGTGCTAAGCACCTATAGTGGACAAATGAATATCTTCAAATAAAAACTACACAGAAGCATTCTGTGAAACTCCTTTCTATTCTGTGCATTCAACTAACAGAGTTGAACCTTACTTTTGGTAGAGCCGTTCTGAAACTCTCTTTCTGTAGAAACTGCAAGTGGACACTCGGAGCGCACAGGGGCCTATAGTGGAACAAGGAATATCTTCAAATAAAAACTACACAGAAGCATTCTGTGAAATTTCTTTCTGTTCTATGCATTGAACTAGCAGAGTTGAATCTTACTTGTGATTGAGCAGTTCTGAAACCCTCTTTCTGTAAAAACTGCAGGTGTATATTCCGAGCGCTAAGGGGAGTATATTGGAAAAAGGACTATCTTAAAATTAAACTACACAGAAGCATTCTGTGAAACTTCTGTCTCTTCTGTGCATTCTACTAACAGAGTTGAACCTTACTTTTGATTGAGCAGTTCTGAAACACTCTTTCTGTAGAAACTGCAAGTGGACCTTCGGAGCGCTAAGGAGCCTAGAGTGGAAAAAGGAATATCTTTAAATAAAAACTACACAGAAGCATTCTGTGAAACTACTTTCTGTACTGTGCATTCAACTGACAGAGTTGAACCTTACTTTTGGTAGAGCAGTTCTGAAACTCTCTTTCTGTAGAAACTGCAAGTGGAGTTGCGGAGCGCACAGGGGACTATCGTGGAAAAGGGAATATCTTCAAATAAAAACTACACAGAAGCATTCTGTGAAACTTCTTTCTGTTCTGTGCATTTAGCTAACCGGGTTGAAACTTACTTTTGATTGAGCACTTCTGAAACACTCTTTGTGTAGAAATTGCAAGTGGACATACGGAGTGCTAAGCACCTATAGTGGAAAAACGAATATCTTCAAATAAAAACGACACAGAAGCATTCTGTGAAACTCCTTTCTGTTCTGTGCATTCAACTAACAGAGTTGAACTTTACTTTTGGTAGAGCAGTTCTGAAACTCTCTTTCTGTAGAAACTGCAAGTGGACACTCGGAGCGCACAGGGGCCTATACTGGAAAAAGGAATAACTTCAAATAAAAACTACACAGAAGCATTCTGTGAAATTTCTTTCTGTTCTATGCATTGAATTAACAGAGTTGAAACTTACTTGTGATTGAGCAGTTCTAAAACACTCTTTCTTTAAAAAGTGCAGGTGGATATTCCGAGCGCTAAGGGGCCAAGAGTGGAAAAAGGAATATCTTCAAATAAAAACTACACAGAAACATTCAGTGAGACTACTTTCTGTTCTTTGCATTCAACTGAGTTGAACCTTACTTTTGGTAGAGCAGTTCTGAAACTCTCTTTCTGTAGAAACTGCAAGTGGGCTTGCGGAGCGCAAAGGGGCCTATAGTAGAAAAAGGAATATCTTCAAATAAAAACTACACAGAAGCATTCTGTGAAACTTCTTTCTGTTCTGTGCATTCAACTAACAGACTTGAAACTTACTTGTGATTGAGCAGTTCTGAAACACTTGAAACTTACTTGTGATTGAGCAGTTCTGAAACACTCTTGCTGTAGGAACTGCAAGTGGATATTCGGAACGCTAAGGGGCCTATCGTCGAAAAAGGAATATCTTCAAATAAAAACTACACAGAAGCATTCTGTGAGACAACTTTCTGTTCAGTGCATTCAACTAACAGAGTTGAACCTTACTTTTGGTAGAGCAGTTCTGAAACTCTCTTTCTGTAGAAACTGCAAGTGGACAAGCGGAGCGCTACGGGGCCTATAGTGGTAAAAGGAATATGTTCAAATAAAAACTACACAGAAGCATTCTCTGAAACTACTTAGTGTTCTGT
>NW_026662157.1:0-2496 GCF_009828535.3 Hylobates moloch | reverse complement strand
CTGAAGCTATTCCTCCCAAACCGGAAAGTCCTCCCCCTGAAGGTAATGCCAAAGCTATACAAACTACAGGAGAAAAATAACTGTTATTTTAACTAGGAAATTATATGTTAAAAATCCTACTACATAAAGTTGATATAATTCTAAAGAAAACAAATGTCAATCACTATCCAAAATATCTTGGTGTGTGCTTATATGCAAAAGGCGTCCATCATTTTCACCTTTTCTAAACACAAATTACAAATATCTTTGAAGTGCCTGAAGTGCTGCCACCGAAGGAAGTGGTCCCAGAAAAGAAAGTACCAGTGCCTCCTCCCAAAAAGCCAGAAGCTCCACCTCCTAAAGGTAGGTATCACTACACATTGTCAGTCAGGGGGGCCTGGGGAAAGAGTGTATAGAAGTGTCCGCCGATCTCACAAGTTGTATTTGCTTGGGTAAATGTGGAGTCGATATTCCCCCTTTATAGCTTCTAACTAAAAGATACTAATATCTCCAAAGTTCCTGAAGCTCCTAAAGAAGTTTTACTTGAAAAGAAAGTATCTGTGGCTGTGCCCAAAACACCGGAAGCCCCACGTGCAAAAGGTATTTTTTCCCTCTCCTCTGCTGAGAAAAACTTATTGTCTGTACCCCTCACAATCATTGTAACATATACCTTCACCATTCATAAATTATAAAAATACTAATATCTTTCAAGTGCCTGAAGCTGCTCAAGAAGTTGTCCCAGAAAAGAAAATTCCCAAGGCACCAATCAAAACACCAGAAGCCCCCCCAGTTACAGGTACATGTCAGCTCAACCTTATCCTGCAGAAGAAATCTCTCTTCCATTCCTGAAAACAATTTTAGTCCATTGCTCTTCATTAACCTAAGTATAAAACTACTAATATCTTTCAAGTGCCGGAAGTTCCTCAAGAAGCCACAGAAAAAGAAATTCCCATGGCTCCACCCAAAAAACCGGAAGCTCCAATTGTCCCAGGTACACTTTAGCCCTGACTTCATTCTGCAGAAGAGATATCTCCTCTCCTACTGTAAACAATTTTAGCCCATTTCTCTTCATTAACTTAAGTCTAAAACTACTAATATCTTTCAAGTGCCTGAAGCTCAAGAAGTTGTCCCAGAAAAGAAAGTTCTCAAGGCTCCGCCCAAAAAACCAGAAGCCCCACCTGCCACAGGTATTTTTCACCCGTCCTGTTTCTACAGAAGAAATATCTCTTCTGATCTTAGAAATATTTTACTCCATTTATCTCATTAACCTAAGTGAAAAACTACTAATATCTTTCAAGTGCCTGAAGTCCCACAAGAAATTGCGCCAGAAAAGAAAACACTGGTGCTTCCTAAAAAGCCAGAAGTTCCACCTGTTACAGGTACTTGTCATTTGACCTTAAGCTTCAGAAGATCCAATTCCTCTGCTGTATATTTTTCTAGTAGTCTTCATAGCTCTACATGTAACTTTACTAATATCTTTTAAGTGCCAGAGGCTCCCAAAGAAGTTGTCCTTGAAAAGAAAGTGCCCTCGGCTCCTCCTAAAAAGCCTGAAGTCCCACCAGTTAAAGGTATTTGTCACTGATTTTAGGCTTCAGATGATCTAATTCTTTTGCAGTTGAAGATATTTTGTTCCACTGGTCTTCATAACCCCTAAATGTAATTTTACCTAATATCTTTTAAGTGCCAGAGGCTCCCAAAGAAGTTGTTCCTGAAAAGAAAGTGCCAGTGACTCCTAAAAAACCTGAAGTCCCACCTGTTAAAGGTATTTGTCACTGGCTTTAGGCTTCAGAAGATTGAACTCTTCTGTTCTGGAAAATATTTTTTCTATTGGTCTTCAAACTCCTAAATGTAATTTCACTAATATCTTTTAAGTGCCAGAGGCTCCCAAAGAGGTTGTTCCTGAAAAGAAAGTGCCCTTGGCTCCTCCTAAAAAGCCTGAAATCCCACCTGTTAAAGGTATTTGTCATTGACTTTAAGCTTCAGAAGATCTATCTCTTCTACTCTTGAAAATATTTTTCCTAATGGTCTTCATAACTTCTAAATATAATTTCACTAATATCTTTTAAGTGCCAGAGGCTCCAAAAGAAGTTGTTCCTGAAAAGAAAGTGCCAGTGACTCCTCCTAAAAAGCCTGAAGTCCCACCTGTTAAAGGTATTTGTCACTGATTTTAGGCTTCAAATGATGTATCTCTTCTGCTCTGGAAAATATTTTTCTAGTGGTCTTCATAATGCCTAAATGTAATTTCACTAATATCTTTCAAGTGCCTGAGGCTCCCAAAGAAGTTGTTCCTGAAAAGAAAGTGCCAGTGGCTCCTCCTAAAAAGCCTGAAGTGCCACCCACAAAAGGTAGACACCCTCATGTTGCTGTGTTTGATATTGTGTGTTTGTCTTTACTTTGTCTAATAATGAAAATACTAATATCTTTAAAGTCCCAGAGGTGCCAAAGGCAGCTGTCCCAGAAAAGAGGGTGCCTGAAGCTATTCCTCCCAAACCGGAAAGTCCTCCCCCTGAAGGTAAT
>NW_026662156.1:0-2496 GCF_009828535.3 Hylobates moloch | reverse complement strand
AAAGAAGTTTGTCAGAATGCTTCTGTCTAGTTTTTATGTGAAGATATTTCATTTTCCACCATGGGCCCCAAAGCTCTCCAAAAGTCCATTTGCACAGTCTACAAAAGAGTGTTTCAAAACTGCTCAATCAAAAGTAAGGTTCAACTCTGTGAGATGAAGGAATGCATCACAAAGAATTTGACAGAATACTTCTGTATAGTTTTTATGTGAAGATACTTCCTTTTCCACCATGGGCTTCAAAGCGCTCTAAATGCCCAATTACAGATTCTACAAAAGGAGTGTTTCAAAACTGCTCAATCAAAAGTAAGTTTCAACTCTGTGAGATGAATGAACACATCACAAAGTATTTGTCACAATTCTTCTGTATAGTTTTTATGTGAAGATATTTCCTTTTTCACCATAGGCCTCAAAGTGCTCCAAATGTCCACTTGCAGATTCTTCAAAAAGAGTGTTTCAAAACGGCTCAATCAGAGGAAAGGTTCAACTCTGTGAGAGGAATGCACACATAACAAAGAAGTTTGTCAGCATGCTTCTGTCTATTTTTTATGTGAAGATATTTCCGTTTCCTTCTTTGGATGAATAGACCTCAAATATCCATTTGTAGATTCTACAAAAAGCCTGTTTCAAAATGGCTCAACCAAAAGAAAGGTTCAACTCTGTGAGATGAATGCACACATCACAAAGAAATTTTGCAGAATGTTACTGTGTAGTTTTTATGGGAAGTTAATTCCTTTTCCTGCATATGCCTCGAGGTACTCCAAATATCCACTTGCAGTTTCTACAAAAAGAGTCATTCAAAACTGCTCCATCAAAAGTAAGGTTCAACCTTCTAAGATGAATGCACACTTCACTAAGAAGTTTCTAAGAATGCTTCTGTCCTGTTGTTATGTGAAGAGATTTCCTTTTCCCATATTGGATGAAAAGCCCTCCAATATCCACTTGCAGAATTTGTTAAGGATGGTTTCAAAACTGCTCAATCAAAAGAAAGGTTCAACTCTGTGTGATGAATGCACATATAAGAAAGGAGTTTGTCAGAATACTTCCGTCTAGTTTTTATGTGAAGATATTTCCTTTTTCACCATAGGCCTCAAAGCGCTGCACATGTCCACTAGCAGATTTTACAAAAAGAGGGTTTCAAAAGTGCTCTATCAAAAGTGAGGTTCAACTGTGTGAGATGAATGCACATATCCCAAAGAAGTTTGTCAGAATGCTTCTGTGTAGTTTTTATGTGAAGTTATTTCCTTTTCCAACATGGGCCTCAAACTGCTCCAAATGTCCACTTGCAGATTCTACAAAAAGAGTGTTTCAAAAGTGCTCAATCAAAAGTAAGGTTCAACTCTGTGAGATGAATGAACATGTCACAAAGTATTTGTTAGAATGCTTCTGTATAGTTTTTATGTGAAGATATGTCCTTTTTCACCATAGGCCTCTAAGTGCTTCAAATGTCCACTTGCAGATTCTCTAAAAAGTGTTTCAGAACTGCTCAATCAAAAGAATGGTTCAACTCTGTGAGATGGATGCACAGATCTCAAATAAGTTTCTCAGAATTCTTCTGTCTAGTTTTTATTTGCAGATATTTCCTTTTCCACTATAGGCCGCAGAGCTCTCAAAATATCCAATGGGAGATTCTACAAAAAGAGTGTTTCAAAACTGTTCAATAAAAAGGTTCAACAGTATGAGATGAATGCACACATCACAAAGAATTTTGTCAGAATGCTTCAGTCTAGTTTTTATGTGACGGTATTTACTTTTCCACCATGGACTTCACAGTGTTCCAAATGTCTACTAGCAGATTGTACAAAAGAGTGTTTCAAAACTGCTCTATCAAAAGTAAGGTTCAACTCTGTGAGATCAACGAACATATCTCAAAGAATTTGTCAGAATTCTTCTGTCTAGTTTTTATGTGAACATATTTCATTTTTCACCTTAGACCTGGAAGCGCTCCAAATGTCCACTTGCAGATTCTATAAAAGGATTGTTTCCCAACTGCTCAATCAAATGTTAGGTTGAACTCTCTGAGATGAATGGACAGACCACAAAGAAGATTCTCAGAATGCTTCTGTCTAGTTTTTATGTGAAGATATTTCCTTTTCCACAATAGGCCTCAAAACACACCATATGTCCACTTACAGATTCTACAAAACTGTTTCAAAACTGCACAATCAAAAGAAAGGTTCAACTCTGTGAGATGAATGCACACACCACAAAGAACTTTCTCTGTTTGCTTCTGTATAACTTTTATGTGAAAGTGTTTTCTTTTCCACAATAGCCACCAAAGGGCTCCAATTGTCCACTTGCAAAATCTACAGAAAGAGTGTTTCAAAACCGCTCAATCAAAAGAAAGTTTCAATTCTTTGAGATGAATGCACACACCACAACGACGTTTCTCTGTATTATTCTGTATAGTTTTGTGTGAAGATATTTCCTTTTACACAATAGGCCTCAAAGTGCTCCAAATGTCCACTTGCAGATTCTAAAAAAAGAGTGTTTCAAAAC
>NW_026662155.1:0-2496 GCF_009828535.3 Hylobates moloch | reverse complement strand
AAAGAAGTTTGTCAGAATGCTTCTGTCTAGTTTTTATGTGAAGATATTTCATTTTCCACCATGGGCCCCAAAGCTCTCCAAAAGTCCATTTGCACAGTCTACAAAAGAGTGTTTCAAAACTGCTCAATCAAAAGTAAGGTTCAACTCTGTGAGATGAAGGAATGCATCACAAAGAATTTGACAGAATACTTCTGTATAGTTTTTATGTGAAGATACTTCCTTTTCCACCATGGGCTTCAAAGCGCTCTAAATGCCCAATTACAGATTCTACAAAAGGAGTGTTTCAAAACTGCTCAATCAAAAGTAAGTTTCAACTCTGTGAGATGAATGAACACATCACAAAGTATTTGTCACAATTCTTCTGTATAGTTTTTATGTGAAGATATTTCCTTTTTCACCATAGGCCTCAAAGTGCTCCAAATGTCCACTTGCAGATTCTTCAAAAAGAGTGTTTCAAAACGGCTCAATCAGAGGAAAGGTTCAACTCTGTGAGAGGAATGCACACATAACAAAGAAGTTTGTCAGCATGCTTCTGTCTATTTTTTATGTGAAGATATTTCCGTTTCCTTCTTTGGATGAATAGACCTCAAATATCCATTTGTAGATTCTACAAAAAGCCTGTTTCAAAATGGCTCAACCAAAAGAAAGGTTCAACTCTGTGAGATGAATGCACACATCACAAAGAAATTTTGCAGAATGTTACTGTGTAGTTTTTATGGGAAGTTAATTCCTTTTCCTGCATATGCCTCGAGGTACTCCAAATATCCACTTGCAGTTTCTACAAAAAGAGTCATTCAAAACTGCTCCATCAAAAGTAAGGTTCAACCTTCTAAGATGAATGCACACTTCACTAAGAAGTTTCTAAGAATGCTTCTGTCCTGTTGTTATGTGAAGAGATTTCCTTTTCCCATATTGGATGAAAAGCCCTCCAATATCCACTTGCAGAATTTGTTAAGGATGGTTTCAAAACTGCTCAATCAAAAGAAAGGTTCAACTCTGTGTGATGAATGCACATATAAGAAAGGAGTTTGTCAGAATACTTCCGTCTAGTTTTTATGTGAAGATATTTCCTTTTTCACCATAGGCCTCAAAGCGCTGCACATGTCCACTAGCAGATTTTACAAAAAGAGGGTTTCAAAAGTGCTCTATCAAAAGTGAGGTTCAACTGTGTGAGATGAATGCACATATCCCAAAGAAGTTTGTCAGAATGCTTCTGTGTAGTTTTTATGTGAAGTTATTTCCTTTTCCAACATGGGCCTCAAACTGCTCCAAATGTCCACTTGCAGATTCTACAAAAAGAGTGTTTCAAAAGTGCTCAATCAAAAGTAAGGTTCAACTCTGTGAGATGAATGAACATGTCACAACGTATTTGTTAGAATGCTTCTGTATAGTTTTTATGTGAAGATATGTCCTTTTTCACCATAGGCCTCTAAGTGCTTCAAATGTCCACTTGCAGATTCTCTAAAAAGTGTTTCAGAACTGCTCAATCAAAAGAATGGTTCAACTCTGTGAGATGGATGCACAGATCTCAAATAAGTTTCTCAGAATTCTTCTGTCTAGTTTTTATTTGCAGATATTTCCTTTTCCACTATAGGCCGCAGAGCTCTCAAAATATCCAATGGGAGATTCTACAAAAAGAGTGTTTCAAAACTGTTCAATAAAAAGGTTCAACAGTATGAGATGAATGCACACATCACAAAGAATTTTGTCAGAATGCTTCAGTCTAGTTTTTATGTGACGGTATTTACTTTTCCACCATGGACTTCACAGTGTTCCAAATGTCTACTAGCAGATTGTACAAAAGAGTGTTTCAAAACTGCTCTATCAAAAGTAAGGTTCAACTCTGTGAGATCAACGAACATATCTCAAAGAATTTGTCAGAATTCTTCTGTCTAGTTTTTATGTGAACATATTTCATTTTTCACCTTAGACCTGGAAGCGCTCCAAATGTCCACTTGCAGATTCTATAAAAGGATTGTTTCCCAACTGCTCAATCAAATGTTAGGTTGAACTCTCTGAGATGAATGGACAGACCACAAAGAAGATTCTCAGAATGCTTCTGTCTAGTTTTTATGTGAAGATATTTCCTTTTCCACAATAGGCCTCAAAACACACCATATGTCCACTTACAGATTCTACAAAACTGTTTCAAAACTGCACAATCAAAAGAAAGGTTCAACTCTGTGAGATGAATGCACACACCACAAAGAACTTTCTCTGTTTGCTTCTGTATAACTTTTATGTGAAAGTGTTTTCTTTTCCACAATAGCCACCAAAGGGCTCCAATTGTCCACTTGCAAAATCTACAGAAAGAGTGTTTCAAAACCGCTCAATCAAAAGAAAGTTTCAATTCTTTGAGATGAATGCACACACCACAACGACGTTTCTCTGTATTATTCTGTATAGTTTTGTGTGAAGATATTTCCTTTTACACAATAGGCCTCAAAGTGCTCCAAATGTCCACTTGCAGATTCTAAAAAAAGAGTGTTTCAAAAC
>NW_026662154.1:0-2496 GCF_009828535.3 Hylobates moloch | reverse complement strand
CTGAAGCTATTCCTCCCAAACCGGAAAGTCCTCCCCCTGAAGGTAATGCCAAAGCTATACAAACTACAGGAGAAAAATAACTGTTATTTTAACTAGGAAATTATATGTTAAAAATCCTACTACATAAAGTTGATATAATTCTAAAGAAAACAAATGTCAATCACTATCCAAAATATCTTGGTGTGTGCTTATATGCAAAAGGCGTCCATCATTTTCACCTTTTCTAAACACAAATTACAAATATCTTTGAAGTGCCTGAAGTGCTGCCACCGAAGGAAGTGGTCCCAGAAAAGAAAGTACCAGTGCCTCCTCCCAAAAAGCCAGAAGCTCCACCTCCTAAAGGTAGGTATCACTACACATTGTCAGTCAGGGGGGCCTGGGGAAAGAGTGTATAGAAGTGTCCGCCGATCTCACAAGTTGTATTTGCTTGGGTAAATGTGGAGTCGATATTCCCCCTTTATAGCTTCTAACTAAAAGATACTAATATCTCCAAAGTTCCTGAAGCTCCTAAAGAAGTTTTACTTGAAAAGAAAGTATCTGTGGCTGTGCCCAAAACACCGGAAGCCCCACGTGCAAAAGGTATTTTTTCCCTCTCCTCTGCTGAGAAAAACTTATTGTCTGTACCCCTCACAATCATTGTAACATATACCTTCACCATTCATAAATTATAAAAATACTAATATCTTTCAAGTGCCTGAAGCTGCTCAAGAAGTTGTCCCAGAAAAGAAAATTCCCAAGGCACCAATCAAAACACCAGAAGCCCCCCCAGTTACAGGTACATGTCAGCTCAACCTTATCCTGCAGAAGAAATCTCTCTTCCATTCCTGAAAACAATTTTAGTCCATTGCTCTTCATTAACCTAAGTATAAAACTACTAATATCTTTCAAGTGCCGGAAGTTCCTCAAGAAGCCACAGAAAAAGGAAT
Source organism: Hylobates moloch (assembly GCF_009828535.3). Taxonomy (NCBI): domain Eukaryota; kingdom Metazoa; phylum Chordata; class Mammalia; order Primates; family Hylobatidae; genus Hylobates; species Hylobates moloch. Next base: position 1,570 of record NW_026662154.1, on the reverse strand, counting down.
TCCCATGGCTCCACCCAAAAAACCGGAAGCTCCAATTGTCCCAGGTACACTTTAGCCCTGACTTCATTCTGCAGAAGAGATATCTCCTCTCCTACTGTAAACAATTTTAGCCCATTTCTCTTCATTAACTTAAGTCTAAAACTACTAATATCTTTCAAGTGCCTGAAGCTCAAGAAGTTGTCCCAGAAAAGAAAGTTCTCAAGGCTCCGCCCAAAAAACCAGAAGCCCCACCTGCCACAGGTATTTTTCACCCGTCCTGTTTCTACAGAAGAAATATCTCTTCTGATCTTAGAAATATTTTACTCCATTTATCTCATTAACCTAAGTGAAAAACTACTAATATCTTTCAAGTGCCTGAAGTCCCACAAGAAATTGCACCAGAAAAGAAAACACTGGTGCTTCCTAAAAAGCCAGAAGTTCCACCTGTTACAGGTACTTGTCATTTGACCTTAAGCTTCAGAAGATCCAATTCCTCTGCTGTATATTTTTCTAGTAGTCTCCATAGCTCTACATGTAACTTTACTAATATCTTTTAAGTGCCAGAGGCTCCCAAAGAAATTGTCCTTGAAAAGAAAGTGCCCTCGGCTCCTCCTAAAAAGCCTGAAGTCCCACCAGTTAAAGGTATTTGTCACTGACCTTAGGCTTCAGATGATCTAATTCTTTTGCAGTTGAAGATATTTTGTTCCACTGGTCTTCATAACCCCTAAATGTAATTTTACCTAATATCTTTTAAGTGCCAGAGGCTCCCAAAGAAGTTGTTCCTGAAAAGAAAGTGCCAGTGACTCCTAAAAAACCTGAAGTCCCACCTGTTAAAGGTATTTGTCACTGGCTTTAGGCTTCAGAAGATTGAACTCTTCTGTTCTGGAAAATATTTTTTCTATTGGTCTTCAAACTCCTAAATGTAATTTCACTAATATCTTTTAAGTGCCAGAGGCTCCCAAAGAGGTTGTTCCTGAAAAGAAAGTGCCCTTGGCTCCTCCTAAAAAGCCTGAAATCCCACCTGTTAAAGGTATTTGTCATTGACTTTAAGCTTCAGAAGATCTATCTCTTCTACTCTTGAAAATATTTTTCCTAATGGTCTTCATAACTTCTAAATATAATTTCACTAATATCTTTTAAGTGCCAGAGGCTCCAAAAGAAGTTGTTCCTGAAAAGAAAGTGCCAGTGACTCCTCCTAAAAAGCCTGAAGTCCCACCTGTTAAAGGTATTTGTCACTGATTTTAGGCTTCAAATGATGTATCTCTTCTGCTCTGGAAAATATTTTTCTAGTGGTCTTCATAATGCCTAAATGTAATTTCACTAATATCTTTCAAGTGCCTGAGGCTCCCAAAGAAGTTGTTCCTGAAAAGAAAGTGCCAGTGGCTCCTCCTAAAAAGCCTGAAGTGCCACCCACAAAAGGTAGACACCCTCATGTTGCTGTGTTTGATATTGTGTGTTTGTCTTTACTTTGTCTAATAATGAAAATACTAATATCTTTAAAGTCCCAGAGGTGCCAAAGGCAGCTGTCCCAGAAAAGAGGGTGCCTGAAGCTATTCCTCCCAAACCGGAAAGTCCTCCCCCTGAAGGTAAT
>NW_026662153.1:0-2496 GCF_009828535.3 Hylobates moloch | reverse complement strand
AGGAAATAATTCCCTGGCACTTGTGGCTTGCCACAGGGACAGCCAAAGCAAGCCTCAGAGGCCAAAGAGAAGCCCAAGGGCAAAGGAACGCAGGTGCTGGCAGTTGGAAGTCAGGTTGGTGTGCTCCAGAGTGGAAAGGATGAGGGGATAGGAAGGGGTGCTGGCAGAGCCCACTACACGTAGACAGTTAAGATCCCAAATTCCAAACCTGCATTGCCAGGGGAATCTGTTTTACAGAGACACAAGTAAGCTTGTTCTCACGTGGAATGGGTGGGATCAACTTCTGTGGATGACTCCTCCTGTTTTAAAAGTACAACGCAATAATTCCCACTTAAAATTGATATGCACTGATGGGAAAGCCATATGATACCAGTTTTCTTTGCATTGCGTAGTGTAGGATTAATAAAAAGTCAATGAAGACAGTATTTTAACTCACTGCCCAGATTTTCATAAAGATTCTATAATATTTGGAACATTTGCAGATTTATTAGAAAGCACAATTAGGCAGTGGTAATATGTGAATTTCTTATGTTGCAAAAAATGTCTTCATTTTACCAAGGGGCTGGCCATGAGATTCCTTAAGTAGATCCAATTATAGACAAAATTATGAAGAAAGTGCCTTTCCCTCTACTTTGACGCCCCTTGCCCCATCCCGAGCCTTGAAACCTCCCCTGTTCCCTAACCTTCCTTTGGTCCCAAATTTGATTCTATTAGTCCATTTTAAGCCAATAGGTGTGATAATCTCCCTGAAATTGGGGTTGGCAATAGATGGACCCACAGCACTGCTAATGTGCTTGTGGCATTTATGAATTATTTGGACAGAAAGTCACTCCCACCTGGAACCTAAGGAAGAGTGACAAAGGAAAAATAATCAAGGGAAGTGGTATTGATTCGAAAGAGAGAGCACAATGGGGCCAGCGTAGTCAGGAGAGCTTTGTGAGAGCCATGGGGTTTAAAGTGGTCAGGATTTTAAGAAATGGACTACTGTTATCTTTTCATCTTAAATTATCCTTAATTCCAAATCTCATGAATATTTACTTGAGTTTCATTGTGCCCAAGTTGCTAACAAATTTGATCTCATCTCCAAATTCTTGAGTTTTCATGATTGCATTGTAAGTTCTATTATTTTCTCTTTGTTGTCAGCATTTAAATCACAATTCCTTGCTCAAAAAATACAAAAACAAAACCACTTTTGCTAACTCATAAGCTATGAGGCAGAATCTTCTAGTCCTGACCTGTTTCATAAGAGGATCCAGTCCCTGAATAATTTCATTATATTTATATGAGTTACATAATGCATTATTTGTGTTAAAAACTTTTCTTTAAAAGACCTATTAGAGGATGGTGATTTTTGAAGGCATATATTTGTACTATTTCTCTATAATGGGGTTAAATTTACAAACATCACTTAAGAGCAAATATTGCTGTAAGTTTTGTAATGAAATCTTTGAGGACATGTTAAATAGTGGAGTTGAATGACTATTGATCTTAGCCTTCATTGATTAAAATATATGGTTGTGTGTGTGTGTGTAATGGTTTACTACTTTTTCGTGTAAGTAGTAAGTAGTAAAGTAGGAACTTTGTTTTACCAAGTTCCATGTGGTGTGAGTTGCACAAAACACCCCTTAGGAGTGGGTTTAGCCATCAGCCATCTGAAGGTCATTTCCCTCTTCATACTGCCAGTTGGTGGTTTGGGCTCAACTTCTGAGAGGCAGCATCCTTGAGAGAGAAGAGTAGTGTCACTTCAAGAACTGCCTTGTTTTCTACTTAACTTTTCTTGTTGAAAGTGTGAGGACCAAATGTAGCTATGTAGGATGAAAGCCAGCTGCTTCTGAATAGATCTTTCTCAGCTCTGGAGGGTAGCCCGGCAGATGAGCATAGTTCTGCAGCTCCACTGCCCAGGTTATTATAATCCAGGCTTCTCCACTGACTGGAGGTTTGACTTGAGACAATCTATTTAATCCTTCTGTGTCTCAGTTTCTTTTTCTGTAAATAGATTATCATCATAATATGTATCTCTTAAGGGGTTTCTGTGATGATTAAATAACTTAATACATGTAAAAACACTTAAAAGAGTATCAGCCATGTACTAATATCCAATAAATTTATTGTTATTCCTATTACTACTAGGTAATTACAAGATTCCTACCTATAACCCTGCACAAATCTGCAACTAGTTTATCATCATCACAAATCATCTCTTAAATTAAGGTTCTACACCTGAATTAGAGATGCTGGTACTTAATTCTCTTCTGATTCTATGACAATGTTATCAATTGTCAGTTTTACATATCACTCATATTCCAGTGACTTCTATATCTTTGCACAGTTCTGGATTCTAGCTCTGTGCTATATAGAACCGTATTTACAGATGTTTACCAGAATCTTCACCTCGATGTCCCATGGGCTCTTGAAAGAAAAAATGCCCACAGTTGAACTTAGAATTTCCCTGAGCCTTGTTTTCCTACTAAAAAATGTTTTTAAACTTTTCCTGCT
>NW_026662152.1:0-2496 GCF_009828535.3 Hylobates moloch | reverse complement strand
TGAAGAGAGTAGTGGTTCTCCCAGCACGCAGCTGGAGATCTGAGAACGGACAGACTGCCTCCTAAAGTGGGTCCCTCACCCCTGAGCAGCCTAACTGGGAGGCACCCCCCCAGTAGGGACAGACTGACACCTCATTCAACCGGGTACTCCTCTGAGACAAAACTTTCAGACGAACTATCAGACAGCTGAATTTGTGGTCTCACGAAAATCCGCTGTTCTGCAGCCACCGCTGCTGACACCCAGCCAAACAGGGTCTGGAGTGGACCTCTAGTAAACTCCAACAGACCTGCAGCTGAGGGTCCTGTCTGGTAGAAGGAAAACTAACAAACAGAAAGGACATCCACACCAAAAACCCATCTGTACATCACCATCATCAAAGCCCAAAAGTAGATAAAACCGCAAAGATGGGGAAAAAACAGAGCAGAAAAACTGGAAACTCTAAAAAGCAGAGCACCTCTCCTCCTCCAAAGGAACGCGGTTCCTCACCAGCAATGGAACAAAGCTGGATGGAGGATGACTTTGACGAGTTGAGAGAAGAAGGCTTCAGACGATCAAACTACTCTGAGCTACGGGAGGAAATTCAAAACAATAGCAAAGAAGTTAAAAACTTTGAAAAAAAATTAGAAGAATGGATAACTAGAATAACCAATGGAGAGAAGGGCATAAAGGAGATGATGGAGCTGAAAGCCAAGTTTCGAGAACTACGTGAAGATTGCAGAAGCCTCAGTAGCAGATGCGATCAACTGGAAGAAAGGGTATCGCTGATGGAAGATGAAATGAATGAAATGAAGCGAGAAGGGAAGTCTAGAGAAAAAAGAATAAAAAGAAATGAACAAAGCCTCCAAGAAATTTGGGACTACGTGAAACGACCAAACCTACGTCTGATTGGTGTACCTGAAAATGACGGGGAGAATGGAACCAAGTTGGAAAACACTCTGCAAGATATTATCCAGGAGAACTTCCCCAAACTAGCAAGGCAGGCCAACATTCAGATTCAGGAAATACAGAGAACGCCACAGAGATACTCCTCGAGAAGAGCAACTCCAAGACACATAATTGTCAGATTCACCAAAGTTGAAATGAAGGAAAAAATGTTAAGGGCAGCCAGAGAGAAAGGTCGGGTTACCCACAAAGGGAAGCCCATCAGACTAACAGCTGATCTCTCAGCAGAAACTCTACAAGCCAGAAGAGAGTGGGGGCCGATATTCAACATTCTTAAAGAAAAGAATTTTCAACCCAGAATTTGCTATCCCGCCAAACTAAGCTTCATAAGTGAAGGAGAAATAAAATACTTTACAGACAAGCAAACGCTGAGTGATTTTGTCACCACCAGGCCTGCCCTAAAAGAGCTGCTGAAGGAAGCACTAAACATGGAAAGGAACAACCGGTACCAGCCACTGCAAAAACATGCCAAATTGTGAAGACCATCGAGGCTAGGAAGAAACTGCATCAACTAATGAGCAAAATAACCAACTAACATCATAATGACAGGATCAGATTCACACATAACAATATTAACGTTAAATGTAAATGGGCTAAATGCTCCAATTAAAAGACACAGACTGGCAAACTGGATAAGGAGTCAGGACCCATCAGTGTGCTGTATTCAGGAAACCCATCTCACGTGCAGAGACACACATAGACTCAAAATAAAGGGATGGAGGAAGATCTATCAAGCAAATGGAAAACAAAAAAAGGCAGGGGTTGCAATCCTAGTCTCTGACAAAATAGACTTTAAACCAACAAAGATCAAAAGAGACAAAGAAGGCCATTACATAATGGTAAAGGGATCAATTAAACAAGAAGAGCTAACTGTCCTAAATATATATGCACCCAACACAGGAGCACCCAGATTCATAAAGCAAGTCCTGAGTGACCTACAAAGGGACTTAAACTCCCACACAATAATAATGGGAGACTTTAACACCCCACTGTCAACATTAGACAGATCATCGAGACAGAAAGTTAACAAGGATATCCAGGAATTGAACTCAGCTCTACATAAAGTGGACCTAATAAACATCTACAGAACTCTCCACCCCAAATCAACAGAATATACATTTTTTTCAGCACCACACGACACCTATTCCAAAATTGACCACATAGTTGGAAGTAAAGCTCTCCTCAGCAAATGTAAAAGAACAGAAATTATAACAAACTGTCTCTCAGACCACAGTGCAATCAAACTAGAACTCAGGATTAAGAAATTCACTCAAAACCGCTCAACTACATGGAAACTGAACAACCTGCTCCTGAATGACTATTGGGTACATAATGAAATGAAGGCAGAAATAAAGATGTTCTTTGAAACCAACGAGAACAAAGACACAACATACCAGAATCTCTGGGACACGTTCAAAGCAGTGTGTAGAGGGAAATTTATAGCACTAAATGCCCACAAGAGAAAGCAGGAAAGATCCAAAATTGACACCCTAACATCACAATTAAAAGAACTAGAAAAGCAAGAGCAAACACATTCAAAAGCTAGCAGAAGGC
>NW_026662151.1:0-2497 GCF_009828535.3 Hylobates moloch | reverse complement strand
GCAGTGGCGCGATCTTGGTTCACTGCAACCTCCGCCTCCCAGGTTCATGCCATTCTCCTGCCTCAGCCTCCCAAGTAGCTGGGACTACAGGCGCCTGCAACCATGCCCAGCTAATTTTTTGTATTTTTAGTAGAGATGGGGTTTCACTGTGTTAGCCAGGATGGTCTCGATCTCCTGACCTCGTGATCCGTCCGCCTCGGCCTCCCAAAGTGCTGAGATTACAAGCGTGAGCCACCGCACCGGCTTATTTATTTTTTTAAGACAGAGTCTCCCTCTGTCACCCAGGCTGGAGTCCAGTGGCGCGATCTGAGCTCACTGCAACCTCTGCCTCCCGGATTCAAGTGATTCTCCTGTCTCAGCCTCCCAAGTAGCTGGGACTACAGGCACGTGTCACGGTGCCCAGCTATTAGTTTTAGTAGAGGCGGGGTTTCACCATGTTGGCCAGGATGGTCTCGATCTCTTGACCTCATGATTTGCCCGCCTCGGCCTCCCAAAGTGCTGGGATCACAGGCGTGAGCCACTGTGCTCAGCCGAGAGTATTTAAAAACACAACACCCCATATGCATCTTTCCCTCTACTCTTCCAGGGCCTTAGAGACTATCGATCTCCCAGACCCCTGCACACAGGACCCTGGAAGTTATCTGAGAGCCTATTCTGCAGAGGTGCTGGGAAGGACAAGCACATAGTGGAGTGTGAAGTAGGTGCCTAACAGCCAGACAGTCATTGGAGCTCCGATTCCGCCACTTACTGGCCGCAATACCTTCTTTAAAATTCTTAATCTCGGCTGCACGTGGTGGCTCTGGCCTGTAAACCCAACACTTTGGGAGGCTGAGGCGGGAGGATCACTTGAGTTCAGGAGTTCGAGACCAGCCCAGGCAACACAGTGAGACCCTGTCTCTATTGAGAGAGAGAGAGAGAGAGAGAGGAAAAAAAAAGATTAGAAGAGGTAATGTTTGGACCCGGCACAGTGGCTCACGCCTGTAATCCCACCGCTTTGGGAGGCCAAGGTGGGTGGATCACTTGAGTCCAGGAGTTTGAGACCAGCCTGGGCAACATGGTGAAACCCCGTCTCTACAAAACATATACAAATTAGCAGGGTGTGATGGTGGGTGCCTGTAGTCCCAGCTACCTGGGAGCCTGAGGTGGGAGAATGGCTTGAGCCCAGGGAAGTGGAAGTTGCAGAGAGGCAGAGGTTGCAGTGAGCCAAGATTGCGCCACTGTACTCCAACCTGGACAAGGGAGCCAGACCCTGTCTTAAGAAATAAATAGGCCGGGCGCGGTGGCTCACGCCTGTAATCACAGCACTTTGGGAGGCCGAGGAATTAACAGGCTGCAGTGGCGAGCGCCTGTAGTCCCAGCTACTCGGGAGGCTGAGGCAGGAAGACAGTGTGAACCTAGGAGGTGGAGCTTGCAGTGAGCCGAGATCGCGCCACTGCACTCCGGCCTGGGCGACAGAGCGAGACTCCGTCTCAAAAAAAAAAAAAGGAAAGAAAGAAAGAAATAAAACAGTGTTTCAACCAGAGGTTCACAGACAACCTGTGGGGATTTTTTTTTTTTGGCAGAGTTTTGCTTTTGTTGCCCAGACTGGAGTGCAGTGGCGTGATCTTGGGGCTCACCGCAACCTCCGCCTCCCGGGTTCAAGCGAGTCCCCTGCCTCAGCCTCCCGAGTAGCTGGGATTACAGGCATGTGCCACCACGCCAGGCTAATTTTGCATTTTTAGTAGAGATGGGGTTTCTCCATGTTGGTCAGGTTGGTCTTGAACTCCTGGCCTCAGGTGACCCACCCGCCTAAGCCTCCCAAAGTGCTGGGATTACAGGCATGAGCTACTGCACCTGGCTAGCATTTGGATTTTTTAAAAAGGTCTTCCAAGATTCTGATGTGAACTCCTAGTTGAGACCTGTTGCTCTAATACAAAATTATTGTTGATTGTGGGTCAATAAAAGAAACACAAATAACTATACAGAGGGCAAATTTGAGTGAGCACCCTAAGAAAATGACGAACCAAATGCTATGGGGCTTCAAAGGAGCGAGACGTTACATCTGGATGGAAGAATCAAGAAGGCTTTATGGGTTAAGTGGCAATCTGTAATGAGACAAGAAAGTATATGTAGGCCGTGGGACAGTAGAAATTGCAGGAAGGAGGCTGGACATGGTGGCCCACACCTGTAATTCCAGCACTTTGGGGGTCCAAGGTGGACAGATCACTTGAGGTCAGGAATTTGAGCCTGGCCAACATGGTGAAACCCCATCTATTTAAAAAAAAAAGCCGGGCATGGAGGCGGGCACCTGTAATTCCAGGTAGCTACTCAGGAGGCTGAAGCAGGAGAATCACTTGAGCCCGGGAGGCAGAGGTTGCAGTGAGTTGAGATTGCACTGCTACATTCCAGCCTGGGCCATAGAGGAGACTCTGTCTCATTAAAAAAAAAAAAAAAAAAAAAGGAAACTGGGAAGAAGAGGAGGAGGATATATATATACATATATATATATACATATATA
>NW_026662150.1:0-2497 GCF_009828535.3 Hylobates moloch | reverse complement strand
GAAAAACCACTCTGGTGCTTCCCCAGCACGGAAAAACCACTTTCCCCCGCCAGGTCTGCGGCGTGTGTGGGAACTTCAGTGATGAGGAAGAGGACGAACTAATGATGCCCAGCGATGAACTAGCGCATAGTGACAGTGAATTTGTGAACAGTTGGAAAGATAAGGACATTGACCCAAGGTAGTGGTCCCCTAAGACCCTCTACCTTTTCTTTCTCTCTCTCTTTCTTTCTTTCTTTCTTTCTTTTTTCTTTTTTTTTTCCTTCCTTCCTTTCTTCCTTCCTCCTTTCTTCCTTCTTTCTTCTTTTTCTCTCTTCTCCAGAATCTTGCTCTGTCACCCAGGCTGGAGTGCAGTGGTGTGATCTCAGCTCACTGCAACCTCCGCCTCCCGGGCTCAAGTGATACTCCTGCCTCAACCTCCCAAGTAGCTGGGATTACAGGCACCTGCCACCATGCCTGGCTACTTTTTGTAGTTTTTAGTAGAGATGGAGTTTCACCATATTGGCCTGGCTGGTCTTGAGCTCCTGACCTCAGGCGATGTGGCCTCCCGAAGTGCTGGGTAATCATGAGCCACTGCGCCTGGCCCCTCTAGTTTTTCTTTTTTTCTTTTTCTTTTTGAGATGGAGTTTTGCTCTGTCACCCAGGCTGGAGTGCAGTGGTGCAATCTTGGCTCACTGCAACCTCTGCTTCCGGGGTTCAAGCAATTCTTGTGCCTCCACCTCCTGAGTAGCTGGGATTACAGGTGCACGCCACCACGCCCCACCCCCGGCTAATTTGTGTATTTTTGGTAGAGATGGAGTTTCACCATGTTGGCCAGGCTGGCTTTGAACTCCTGACCTTAAGTGATGCGCCCCACTCAGCCTCCCAAAGTGCTAGGATTACAGGCATGAGCCACTATGCCTGGCCACCCCTCCAGCTTTTCATAGCAACATGAGCTAGGGAGCCAGACTGTAGGGCACACCTGGAGCAGGAAGACCAGAATGTTCCTTTTTTCTTCTTCTTCAATTTTTAAATTTTTTTAGAGACAGGGTCTTGCCACGTTTGCCCACGCTGGTCTCAAACTCCTGGGCTCAAATGATCCTCCCGCCTCGGCCTCCCAAAGTGCTGGGATTACAGGCCAGAATGTTGCTTTGTGTGTGTGATTTGAGGGCGTTGACTTCTGGGCATTCTGGGGCGATGTGTGTAATTGATCCATCTCAAGGCTGCTAGAACCCACTTGAGGAAATGTGAAAGTCTTCCTTTCCTCGCTTAGAAACCTTGGAGGAGGAGCAGGAGCAGAGGCTCATGCCTGTAATTCCAGCACTTTGGGAGCCCAAGACTGGAGGATCACTTGAGGCCAGGAATTTGAGACCAGCCTAGGCAACACAGCAAGACCCTGTCTCTACAAAAAATTAAAAACAAAAATTAGCCAGCCATGGTGGCACATGCCTGTAGTCCCAGCTATTCGGGAGGCTTCAGCAGGAAGATTGGTTGAGTCTGAGATTTGAAGGCGGCAGTGAGCTATGATTGCATCACTGAACTCCAGCCTGGACGACAGAGCAAGAAGCTGTCTTAAAAAGTTTAAAAATAGCCGGGTGCAGTGGCTCACACCTCTAATCCCAACACTTTGTGAGGCCAATGTGGGAGGATTGCTTGAGCCTAGGAGTTTGAGACCAGCCTGGGCAACATAGCAAGACCTCATCTCTACAGAAAAAAAAAAGAAAAGAAAAGAAAGAAAGAAAAATAACCAGGTGTGGTTAGTCCCAGCTACTCACAAGGCTGAGGTGGGGCGATCCCTTGGGCCTGGGAGATTGAAGTTGCAGTGAGCCTTGATCACGCCACTGCACTCCAGACTGGGTGACAGATTGGGAAGCAAAAAAGGAAATCTGGGAGAAGAGGAGGCCGATGGAAGATTGGCCAGAGCTCAGACCAGCTTCCCTGTGAATACCAGAGGGGTTAGGAGGGTGGGGAGTCCCTGAGAGGTCTCTCTGGGTCATTTGGGAGCACCAGATCATTGTCATAGGGCCAGGCGTGGTGGCTTAGGCCTGATATCTCAGCACTTTGCGAGGCCGAGGTGGGTGGATCACTCGAGGCCAGGAGTTCAAGACCACCCTTGCCAACATGGTGAAACCTCGTCTCTATTAAAAATACAAAAACTAGCCAGGCATGGTGGCGGGTGCCTGTAATCCCAGCTACTTGGAAGGCTAAGGCAGGAGAATCACTTTAACCTGAGACGTAGAGGTTGCAGTGAGCCAAGATCACACCACTGAACTCCAGCCTGGGCGATACAGTGAGACCTTGTCTCCAGATAAACCAAAACCAAAAATTAGCTAGGTGTGGTGGCGGGTGGCTGTAATCCCGGCTACTCGGGAGGCTGAGGCAGGAGAATCGCTTGAACCCGGGAGGCAGAGGTTTCAGTGAGCCAAGATTGCACTACTGCACTCCAGCCTGGGCGACACAGTGAGACTCTGTCTCAAAAAAAAAAAAATTGGGGGGAAAATCAGAAGTTATACTTGGATCT
>NW_026662149.1:0-2498 GCF_009828535.3 Hylobates moloch | reverse complement strand
TTAATACATTGTTATATACATAAGTAAGCATTCACAGCTAAGGGTCAGCAATGTGATAGAAAAAGTAATGAGACTATGTTGAGAAAAAATGGGGTAGTTGACGGGAAAATCAACCTCATTTATAATAATATTCTAGTGATCAGCAGGTGTATAACTCTCTCGGCTATGGTCATGAACAGCATTCATTTCATTCATCTGATCTTTGACAAACCTGACAAAAACAAGAAATGGGGAAAGGATTCCCTATTTAATAAATGGTGCTGGGAAAACTGGCTAGCCATATGTAGAAAGCTGAAACTGGATCCCTTCCTTACACCTTATACAAAAATTAATTCAAGATGGATTAAAGACTTATATGTTAGACCCAAAACCATTAAAATCCTACAAGAAAACCTAGGCAATACCATTCAGGACATAGGCGTGGGCAAGGACTTCATGTCTAAAACACCAAAAGCAATGGCAACAAAAGCAAAAATCGACAAATGGGATCTCATTAAACTAAAGAGCTTCTGCACAGCAAAAGAAACTATCATCAGAGTGAACAGGCAACCTACAGAATGGGAGAAAATTTTTGCAACCTACTCATCTGACAAAGGGCTAATATCCAGAATCTACAATGAACTCAAACAAATTTACAAGAAAAAAACAAACAACCCCATCAAAAAGTGGGCAGAGGACATGAACAGACACTTCTCAAAAGAAGACATTTATGCAGCCAAAAAACACATGAAGAAATGCTCATCATCACTGGCCATTAGAGAAATGCAAATCAAAACCACAGTGAGATACCATCTCACACCAGTTAGAATGGCCATCATTAAAAAATCAGGAAACAATAGGTGCTGGAGAGGATGTGGAGAAATAGGAACACTTTTACACTGTTGGTGGGACTGTAAACTAGTTCAACCATTGTGGAAGTCAGTGTGGCGATTCCTCAGGGATCTCGAACTAGAAATACCATTTGACCCAGCCATCCCATTACTGGGTATATACCCAAAGGACTATAAATCATGCTGCTATAAAGACACATGCACACGTATGTTTATTGCGGCACTATTCACAATAGCAAAGAGTTGGAACCAACCCAAATGTCCAACAACAATAGACTGGATTAAGAAAATGTGGCACATATACACCATGGAATACTATGCAGCCATAAAAAATGATGAGTTCGTGTCCTTTGTAGGGACATGGATGAAACTGGAAAACATCATTCTCAGTAAACTATCGCAAGGACAAAAAACCAAACACCGCATGTTCTCACTCATAGGTGGGAAATGAACAATGAGAACTCATGGACACAGGAAGGGGAACATCACACTCTGGGGACTGTTGTGGGGTGGGGGGAGGGGGGAGGGACAGCATTAGGAGATACACCTAATGCTAAATGACGAGTTAATGGGTGCAGGAAATCAACATGGCACATGGATACATATGTAACAAACCTGCACATTGTGCACATGTACCCTAAAACCCTAAAGTATAATAAAAAATAAAAAAATAAAAAAAATAAAAAATAAAAAGTCAAAAAAAAAAAAAGCTTCATTACACTTATGTGCTTTTTTGGGGGCAATTTAGTTGCTGCAAGGAGGCTGCTTGTAAAACAGCTCTTCACTTGTAATACAGGCTTGATTTTCACCATCAAAAACCTCCTGTAACCTAACAAAGAAGAAAGAGACAAGTAACACTAGCATTACTCCTCTTGTACTTAAGGATTCATTTTTAAAAAACACCATATATGAGTTAATACATTGTTATATACATAAGTAAGCATTCACAGCTAAGGGTCAGCAATGTGATAGAAAAAGTAATGAGACTATGTTGAGAAAAAATGGGGTAGTTGACGGGAAAATCAACCTCATTTATAATAATATTCTAGTGATCAGCAGGTGTATAACTCTCTCGGCTATGGTCATGAACAGCATTCATTTCATTCATCTGATCTTTGACAAACCTGACAAAAACAAGAAATGGGGAAAGGATTCCCTATTTAATAAATGGTGCTGGGAAAACTGGCTAGCCATATGTAGAAAGCTGAAACTGGATCCCTTCCTTACACCTTATACAAAAATTAATTCAAGATGGATTAAAGACTTATATGTTAGACCCAAAACCATTAAAATCCTACAAGAAAACCTAGGCAATACCATTCAGGACATAGGCGTGGGCAAGGACTTCATGTCTAAAACACCAAAAGCAATGGCAACAAAAGCAAAAATCGACAAATGGGATCTCATTAAACTAAAGAGCTTCTGCACAGCAAAAGAAACTATCATCAGAGTGAACAGGCAACCTACAGAATGGGAGAAAATTTTTGCAACCTACTCATCTGACAAAGGGCTAATATCCAGAATCTACAATGAACTCAAACAAATTTACAAGAAAAAAACAAACAACCCCATCAAAAAGTGGGCAGAGGACATGAACAGACACTTCTCAAAAGAAGACATTTATGCAGCCAAAAAACACATGAAGAAATGCTCATCATCACTGGCCAT
>NW_026662148.1:0-2498 GCF_009828535.3 Hylobates moloch | reverse complement strand
GAGTGTTTCAGAACTGCTCTATCAAAAGTAGTCTTCAACTCTGCTAGGTGAATGCACAGAACAGGAAGAAGTTTCACAGAATGCTTCTGTGTAGTTTTTATTTGAAGATATTCCTTTTTCCACTATAGGCCCCTTAGTGCTCCGAATGTCCCCATGCGGTTTCTACAGAAACAGTGTTTCAGAACTGCTCAATCAAAAGTACGCTTCAACTCCGTTAGTTGAATGCAGAGAACAGAAAGAAGTTTCACAAAATGCTTCTTTGTAGTTTTCCTTTGAAGATATTCCTTTTTCCTCTATAATACCCTTAGCGCTCAGAATCTCCACTTGCAGTTTCTATAGAAAGAGTGTTTCAGAACTGCTCTATCAAAAGTAGTCTTCAACTCTGCTAGCTGAATGCACAGAACAGGAAGAAGTTTCACAGAATGCTTCTGTGTAGTTTTTATTTGAAGATATTCCTTTTTCCGCTATAGGCCCCTTAGCGCTCCGAATGTCCCCATGCGGTTTCTACAGAAACAGTGTTTCAGAACTGCTCAATCAAAAGTAAGCTTCAACTCCGTTAGTTGAATGCAGAGAACAGAAAGATGTTTCACAAAATGCTTCTGTGTGGTTTTTATTTGAAGATATTCCTTTTTCCACTATAAGCCCCTTAGCGCTCATAATGTCTACCTGCAGTTTCTACAGAAAGAGTGTTTCAGAACTGTTCTATCAAAAGTAAGCTTCAACTCTCTTAGTTGAATGCACAGAACAGAAAGAAGTTTCACAGAAGGATTCTGTGAAGTTTTTATCTGAACATATACCTTTTTCCACTATAAGCCCCTTAGTTCTCCGAATGTCCCTTTGCAGTTTCTACAGAAACACTGTTTCAGAACTGCTCAATCAAAGGTAAGCTTCAACTCTCTTAGTTGAATGCACAGAACAGAAAGAAGTTTCACAGAATTCTTCTGTGTAGTTTTTATTTGAAGATATTCCTTTTTCCACTATAGGCCCATTTCTGCTCCGAATGTCCACATTCAGTTTCTACTGAAACAGTGTTGCAGAACTGCTCAATCAAAAGTAAGCTTCAGCTCTGTTAGTTGAATGCACAGAACAGTAAGAAGTTTCACAGAATGCTTCTTTGTAGTTTTCCTTTGAAGATATTCCTTTTTCCACTATAATACCCCTAGCGCTCAGATTCTCCACTTGCAGTTTCTATAGAAAGAGTGTTTCAGAACTGCTCTATCAAAAGTAATCTTCAACTCTGCTCGGTGAATGCTCAGAACAGAAAGAAGTTTCACAGAATGCTTCTGTGTAGTTTTTATTTGAAGATATTCCTTTTTCCGCTATAGGCCCCTTAGCGCTACGAATTTCCCCTTGCAGTTTCCACAGAAAGAGTGTTTCACAATTGCTCTATCAAAAGTAAGCCTCAGCTCTGTACGTTGAATGCAGAGAACAGAAAGATGTTTCACAGAATGCTTCTGTGTAGTTTTTATTTGAAGATATTCCTTTTTCCACTATAGGCCCCTTAGTGCTCCGAATGTCCCCATGCAGTTTCTATAGAAACAGTGTTTCAGAACTGCTCAATTTATTGACAGGAACAGAAGAAGATTTCACAAATTGCTCTGTTATTTTTTTGAAATTTCCCTTTTTCCATATAAATTAAAGGTCTATTGGTTTTCTACAGACTATCAAAAGTAATCTTCAACTCTGCTAGGTGAATGCACAGAACAGAAAGAAGTTTCACAGAATGCTTCTGTGTAGTTTTTATTTGAAGATATTCCTTTTTCCGCTATAGGCCCCTTAGCGCTGCGAATTTCACCTTGCAGTTTCTACGGAAAGAGTGTTTCACAACTGCTCTATCAAAAGTAAACTTCAACTCTGTAAGTTGAATGCACAGAACAGAAAGATGTTTCACAGAATGCTTCTGTGTAGTTTTTATTTGAAGATATTCCTTTTTCCACTATAGGCCCCTTAGTGCTCCGAATGTCCCCATGCAGTTTCTATAGAAACAGTGTTTCAGAACTGCTCAATCAAAAGTAAGCTTCAACTCCTTTAGTTGAATGCAGAGAACAGAAAGAAGTTTCACAAAATGCTTCTGTGTAGTTTTTATTTGAAGATATTCCTTTTTCCACTAAAAGCCCCTTAGCGCTCAGAGTGTCTACTTGCAGTTACTACAGAAAGAGTGTTTCAGAACTGCTCTATCAAAAGTAAGCTTCAACTCTCTTAGTTGAATGCACAGAACAGTAAGAAGTGTCACAGAATGCTTCTTTGTACTTTTCCTTTGAAGATCTCCCTTTTTCCACTATAATACCCTTAGCGCTCAGTATCTCCACTTGCAGTTTCTACAGAAAGAGTGTTTCAGAACTGCTCTATCAAAAGTAAGCTTCAGCTCTGCTAGTTGAATGCACTGAACAGAAAGAAGTTTCATACAATGCTTCTGTGTAGTTTTTATTTGAAGATATTCCTTTTTCCGCTATAGGCCCCTTAGCGCTCCGAATTTCCCCTTGCAGTTTCTACAGAAA
>NW_026662147.1:0-2498 GCF_009828535.3 Hylobates moloch | reverse complement strand
CCAGGTGGTTGAGGCTGCACTGAGCCCATGATTGTGCCACTGCACTCCAGCCTAGGCAACAGACTGAGACCCTGCCAAAGGAAAAAAAAAAAACATATATATATATATAATTAAACTTATTCCTTTACTACAGATCTGTTAGTTTGAGGAGAAATCTTCTTGGCTAGAAGGATTATTACAATTTTCTTTCCTAGAGACATCCAGGTATTTTTTTTCTTTTTCTTTTTCTTTTTTTTTAAGGACAGGGTATCACTCTGTCACCCAGGCTGGGGTACAGTGGCATAATCACAACTCACTCCAACCTCAAATTACTGGGCTCAAGTGATCCTCCTGCCTCAGCCTCCCCAGTAGCTGGGACTACAGGTGCGCACCACCATGTCCAGCAATCTTTTATTTTTGGTAGGTATGGGGTCTCACTATGTTGCCAAGACTAGTCTTGAACTCCTGGTCTCATGCAATCCTCCTGCCTCAGCCTCCCAAAGTGTTGAGATTACAGGTGTGAGCCACCATGCCCTGCCAAGACTTCTGGTTTGAGCACCAGTCTCAGGTCTTCCCAAGCCCAAATGGCACTGAGCTTTTCTGGCCATTAAGTGTGGGTGGTCACCAAGTGATACGAATATAGGTAACTTCTTGACCTGAGAGACCCCATTTTTTATACCAAAACTTATCTCTAATTAATCATAGCCCCAGACCAAATTTATACAATTATAACTTTATACTCTTTCTCACATTTTCAGCAATTCAATGTTAGTAAAGTTTTTTCACAGAAATGTATGAGAAGTCAATTTTATATAATGGGTCACGGGGGAACGTCAGTGGATCAGAAGCCAGACAACATGAGTTCTCTGTCTCTGGCCCAAAAAAGTCATGTGATCTTGAGAATGTAACTTTGCCAATCTAGGTTTCTATTACTGTTGCTGTTGAAAAGGGGCATAGTAGGCCGGGCGCGGTGGCTCACGCTTGTAATCCCAGCACTTTGGGAGGCCGAGGCGGGTGGATCACGAGGTCAAGGAGATCAAGACCACGGTGAAACCCCGTCTCTACTAAAAATACAAAAAATTAGCTGGGCATGGTGGCGGGCGCCTGAGGGGCATAGTATTAAATTGTTTTTAATAACTCTTTCTAATTTTAAATTACAAACTCCTCTTCAAGTACTTGACCAATAGATAAATCTGTGCCTTCAAAGAGGTATATAGTAAAGAATAATATACTTAATTACTAATTATCTCCATTTTTGGAATCTATGAATTTAACAATGGATTAACTAGATACTGTGTAATTCCATGAATATACATTCCTAGGTCAAATCTGCAATGTCTTTGATTATTTTTAAATAACACTAGTAATGATATTTGCAGATATCAGGGTTAGTTCAACATTGCGTGAATGCTTATTTTCTTTTAGATAATTTTTAAAGATAATGTTCAGATTTAGCAGGTATTCAAATACTGAACAAGAGACCAAAGAAAACTACTGAAAAACTATTTATAAAGTTCCAGCGTTTTTAAAAAATCTAACATTTAAGGGTGGGGGGCATAATTTCTTACAAAATGTTTCTGTGTGTGTGTGCGTGTGTATGTGTGTGTGTGTCTATGTGGATATATGTGTGACTTAGCTCAGAGAACGCAAAGTTGAACTGGTAACAACAGTGCTAGAAACATGAGAACTAGAAGCAGATTCAATTGCTCACAGTGGGAAGGAACAACCTCTTGCAATGCAAAAGTTTTACTTGTTTGAGTTCTCTGCATAGCCCACTAAAACTGCTGAGACCTACTGTCATTACCTAGTACAGTACTCACTGTATCTGGTAGCTCACTTTGACGTAGGAGTTTCTGGTAGGAGCTCCCAGACAATAGCTCACATGATATCACTGCCTGCTGAACTTAGCTGTAAACAAAAAATATGCATTTTAAATAGATATTTCAGGGACAAGAGAGGTGGCTCACACCTGTAATTCCAGCACTTTGGGATGCCAGGGCGGGTGAATCACTTGAGCCTGGGAGTTTGAGACCAGCCTGAGCAACATCGCAAAACCCTGTCTCTACAAAAATAACAAAAATTAGCTGGGTATGGTAGCATGCTCCTGTAGTCCCAGCTACCTAGGAGGCTGAGGTGGGAGGATCACCTGAGTCCAGGTGGTTGAGGCTGCACTGAGCCCATGATTGTGCCACTGCACTCCAGCCTAGGCAACAGACTGAGACCCTGCCAAAGGAAAAAAAAAAAACATATATATATATATAATTAAACTTATTCCTTTACTACAGATCTGTTAGTTTGAGGAGAAATCTTCTTGGCTAGAAGGATTATTACAATTTTCTTTCCTAGAGACATCCAGGTATTTTTTTTCTTTTTCTTTTTCTTTTTTTTTAAGGACAGGGTATCACTCTGTCACCCAGGCTGGGGTACAGTGGCATAATCACAACTCACTCCAACCTCAAATTACTGGGCTCAAGTGATCCTCCTGCCTCAGCCTCCCCAGTAGCTGGGACTACAGGTGC
>NW_026662146.1:0-2498 GCF_009828535.3 Hylobates moloch | reverse complement strand
GTCCCTGTCTGACTGACAGCTTTGAAGAGAGTAGTGGTTCTCCCAGCATGCAGCTGGAGATCTGAGAACGGACAGACTGCCTCCTAAAGTGGGTCCCTCACCCCGAGCAGCCTAACTGGGAGGCAACCCCCCAGTAGGGACAGACTGACACCTCACTCGGCCGGGTACTCCTCTGAGACAAAACTTTCAGAGGAACTATCAGACAGCTGAATTTGTGGTCTCACGAAAATCCGCTGTTCTGCAGCCACCGCTGCTGACACCCAGCCAAACGGGGTCTGGAGTGGACCTCTAGTAAACTCCAACAGACCTGCAGCTGAGGGTCTTGTCTGGTAGAAGGAAAACTAACAAACAGAAAGGACATCCACACCAAAAACCCATCTGTACATCACCATCATCAAAGACCAAAAGTAGATAAAACCACAAAGATGGGGAAAAAACAGAGCAGAAAAGCTGGAAACTCTAAAAAGCAGAGCACCTGTCCTCCTCCAAAGGAACGCAGTTCCTCACCAGCAACGGAACAAAGCTGGATGGAGGATGACTTCGACGAGTTGAGAAAAGAAGGCTTCAGACGATCAAACTACTCTGAGCTACGGGAGGAAATTCAAAACAATAGCAAAGAAGTTAAAAACTTTGAAAAAAAATTAGAAGAATGGATAACTAGAATAACCAATGGAGAGAAGGGCTTAAAGGAGCTGATGGAGCTGAAAGCCAAGTTTCGAGAACTACGTGAAGATTGCAGAAGCCTCAGTAGCAGATGCGATCAACTGGAAGAAAGTGTATCGCTGATGGAAGATGAAATGAATGAAATGAAGAGAGAAGGGAAGTTTAGAGAAAAAAGAATGAAAAGAAATGAACAAAGCCTCCAAGAAATTTGGGACTATGTGAAAAGAGCAAACCTATGTCTGATTGGTGTACCTGAAAATGATGGGGAGAATGGAACCAAGTTGGAAAACACTCTGCAAGATATCATCCAGGAGAACTTCCCCAATCTAGCAAGGCAGGCCAACATTCAGATTCAGGAAATACAGAGAACGCCACAAAGATACTCCTCGAGAAGAGCAACTCCAAGACACATAATTGTCAGATTCACCAAAGTTGAAATGAAGGAAAAAATGTTAAGGGCAGCCAGAGAGAAAGGTCGGGTTACCCACAAAGTGAAGCTCATCAGACTAACAGCTGTTCTCTCAGCAGAAACTCTACAAGCCAGAAGAGAGTGGGGGCCGATATTCAACATTCTTAAAGAAAAGAATTTTCAACCCAGAATTTCCTATCCAGCCAAACTAAGCTTCATAAGTGAAGGAGAAATAAAATACTTTACAGACAAGCAAACGCTGAGTGATTTTGTCACCACCAGGCCTGCCCTAAAAGAGCTCCTGAAGGAAGCACTAAACATGGAAAGGAACAACCGGTACCAGCCACTGCAAAAACATGCCAAATTGTAAAGACCATCCAGTCTAGGAAGAAACTATAGCAACTAACGAGCAAAATAACCAACTAACATCATAATGACAGGATCAGATTCACACATAACAATATTAACGTTAAATGTAAATGGGCTAAATGCTCCAATCAAAAGACACAGACTGGCAAACTGGATAAGGAGTCAGGACCCATCAGTGTGCTGTATTCAGGAAACCCATCTCACGTGCAGAGACACACATAGACTCAAAATAAAGGGATGGAGGAAGATCTATCAAGCAACTGGAAAACAAAAAAAGGCAGGGGTTGCAATCCTAGTCTCTGATAAAATAGACTTTAAACCAACAAAGATCAAAAGAGACAAAGAAGGCCATTACATAATGGTAAAGGGATCAATTCAACAAGAAGAGCTAACTATCCTAAATATATATGCACCCAACACAGGAGCACCCAGATTCATAAAGCAAGTCCTGAGTGACCTACAAAGGGACTTAAACTCCCACACAATAATAATGGGAGATTTTAACACCCCACTGTCAGCATTAGACAGATCAACGAGACAGAAAGTTAACAAGGACATCCGGGAATTGAACTCAGCTCTACATAAAGTGGACCTAATAGACATCTACAGAACTCTCCACCCCAAGTCAACAGAATATACATTTTTTTCAGCACCACACCACACCTATTCCAAAATTGACCACATAGTTGGAAGTAAAGCTCTCCTCAGCAAATGTAAAAGAACAGAGATTATAACAAACTGTCTCTCAGACCACAGTGCAATCAAACTAGAACTCAGGATTAAGAAACTCACTCAAAACCGCTCAACTACATGGAAACTGAACAACCTGCTCCTGAATGACTATTGGGTACATAATGAAATGAAGGCAGAAATAAAGATGTTCTTTGAAACCAACGAGAACAAAGACACAACATACCAGAATCTCTGGGACACGTTCAAAGCAGTGTGTAGAGGGGAATTTATAGCACTAAATGCCCAGAAGAGAAAGCAGGAAAGATCCAAAATTGACACCCTAACATCACAATTAAAAGAACTAGAAAAGCAAGAGCAAACACAT
>NW_026662145.1:0-2499 GCF_009828535.3 Hylobates moloch | reverse complement strand
ATCTCATAGAGCAATGCATTCTGGTCAATGGAAATGTTCAGACAAAGTGTAGAAGGTGACCTGTGAATGCTCATGTACCTTAAGCCATGGGTGATTCAGTGCTTCATAAACAGTGATCCTTTCAGCTGGATCCAGCATCAGCATGCGACGTACTAGGTCTTTGGCACTTTCAGAGATATGGCTCCACTGCCTTGGATTCATCTGAGGAAGAGGAAAGGAAAACTACATAGTTACCTTAAATGAGACATTAACATTCACTATTATTTAATATTCCCATACTGCTTCAATGTGAATAAAATTCTGAGAGCAAAGAACAGAAATTTGATTCTAAAGGCTTGCATTCTAAGGAAGAAAAGGACAAATGCAATTCTTCTGTTGTTCTTTACTACATAAGAATTTGTGTTAGTAAATATTCCATACCCATATTCTTGTTATGTAAGTGATAATATTTTCAATAATTGAAGACTAGAATGTTCATTATTCCAGTTTCTATCTTTAGATCCTTAGCTAGGGAGACTAGAATACATCGATCCAGAAAGAACTAAAATAAAACTTAAAATTTTTAAAGAAATATTTTTAAGATATGTTTTTAAAAATCAAGGTTAGCAATAATTGTGAACTATGCAAAGTTATTAATAGGATATTTTGGTCACTGCATATCAATTTCAGTGTTTAGGAAAAAGTATTCTACTACCGTAGATCCCACAGAATAACAGATTTGCTTGAATATTGTCCTCAGTGAAGTTACTTTTGTCTCTTTTAGAGATGAGACAACTAAGCCACATGGTATATTGATTAAAATCAAACAAAAATAATTATGAATTGTTCAAAAGACACAGGACTTATGAGAAAGGCTGTGGATCTGTGAGCCAAGTGCTAGAAGGCTCCTGGGAAAAGGGATATGTCTGAGACCCAGAATCATAAAAAAAAAAACCAGAGTGCTTAGCACATGAGGTTGAGAAGGCAAGTGGGGAAAGGAGACAGAGACAGAGTAGGGCCTCATTCCTCGTTCAACATCAACAGGTTTACTGATAGGGTGAGCTTATGTGAGCTAC
Source organism: Hylobates moloch (assembly GCF_009828535.3). Taxonomy (NCBI): domain Eukaryota; kingdom Metazoa; phylum Chordata; class Mammalia; order Primates; family Hylobatidae; genus Hylobates; species Hylobates moloch. Next base: position 1,444 of record NW_026662145.1, on the reverse strand, counting down.
CCAGTGCCAGGACCTTCAAGCAAAGCCATGGCTTTAACAGGCAGAGACCTACATCACCTTCTAAGGAAGAAAGATGAAGAATAAACTCCACGACATTTTAAAGCCAAATGAAACTGCAGTAGTTGCACTGCAGTATAAATGAATCATTACAATTTGAGCAAGGGCTAGCATTAGCTCTGACTAATGTGAGACTTCGTACTTGAAGATGGGGAGTGAAAAGTGTCTTTACGTTGGGGATAGCCCTTAAAATTGAAGTGTGCTTCATTTTTCCCCCCAACAGGCAGAATTTCAAACAGTAGCCACTTCTGCTTGTCAAATCCCATTAAGACTAATGCCATGAGGCTGTTTAATTATGATTATCCAGCCGGGCACAGTGGCTCACGTCTGTAATCTCACACTTTGGGAGGGATGAAATCCCACACTTTTCATCCTAGTGAAATTGTGGTCAACTGACCAGTTTGAAATGAGGTAAGTGATTAGACAGGGCTTGGGTAGACTTGTTTCCTCTCCCTATCCTGGAGCGAATGTGCTCTTTAAAGTCTGAATAATTTTTCCTTGACAAAGTGGTTGAGAAATCATCTGAAAGGGGTGGTAAGATTTCTGAAATGAGTAGAGGTTTAGAAGGATACTCCCTTGTCCGTTTTACAACACAGTCCAATACAGGATTTTCTATTCCTTCAGCTGAGAAGAGTAGCTAAAACAAATTCGGGAGATTGAGTCTATAAGGGGGAACAAAATAAGGCTATAAGGCTATAAAACAATCTTACTTATTTGAATACCAAACCTATAGCAGCTTAGAATCTTGCTGTGTATATACTAACTGGTTACCTGTAATAATGATATGACATTACACTTCTTATATATGGTTCGGGAAATATATTTTTGCCCTTTATAAAGAAGTTAATTGAGGTTAAGTGTTAGCATATACTCCAGTGAAACAGTATTTTCTAATAGCTACTTTAAAAGATCAAATAATCTAGCAAATGATAATATAAAAGTCAAATTAAAATCACTTAAGACCAGTAGCAGTTTATAAACTATGACAATTTAAATGTACTATATTTAATGGTCTCACATTTGCAAGTGCTGGAGATAAAAAAACAAAAAAAAAAGTACTGCATTTAAAAGGTGTCATCAAACTTTTCTTTAAGATATCCACAGAGATCAAGAATTTTGTTAATGGTTCTTTTGCTCAGAACCATTAGGGTGATGAAACGAGGCCAGGCGTGGTGGCTCACAGCTGTAATTCCAGCACTTTGGGAGGCCGAGGCAGGTGGATCACTTGAGGCCAGGAGTTTGAGACCAGCTTGGCCAACATGGTGAAACCCCCGTCTCTACTAAAAATACAAAAATTAGCTGGGTGTCGTGGCGCATGTGCCTGTAATCCCAGCTACTTGGGAGGCTGAGTCACAAGAATCACCTTAACTTGGGAGGGGGAGGTTGC
>NW_026662144.1:0-2499 GCF_009828535.3 Hylobates moloch | reverse complement strand
AAAAAAAAAAAAAAAAAAAACAGGTTAAGACAGTTTCTGATAATAGCAAAAAGTTAGCACTTCCTAATTTGGATATGCTAAATAATAAGTCCAGATCTATTTTTAATTTAAACTGATTTAATTTTGTTGAGGGCCTATTACATTAAAAAATCACTAGAAATATGAATGCAGTCATTAGTGAGCCTAGACTGCTTCAGTTATTTACTTTTTATACCTAAAAAGCACACACTCAATGTTCACCCAGAATGTACAGGGTCAACTCCACAGGAAACAGTTTCACATTTTTACGATGAACTTTACCAAAACTGGAGAAAAAACACCACCAACTGTGACTATTCCTCCCCCTTTAATATTATTCTACACCACATTAGCCCCATCTAGCTGAAACCATTCTCCAGATGAGTTTTTCTTTTGCTTAAATGACAAAATAATGAATACAATTAAATGCTATGCTCCATTTCATCATTTATTATTCAATGATGAAATTTTATTATAATTTTTTTGCCTATAAAATTAACTGCCCATAACTGATTCAAAAATAAGAATTAGAGATGCTAACATAATCCATGCTGTGAATTAGTCTAAAATATTTATGCACTCAAAAGCAATAGGAAAAAAATAGAACCAGATGAACTGGAAAACATTAGTTATCCTACTTTTTGTCAAACTCTAAAGTGAAAAGTTGTACGTGTGAAAGGCTTTGAAAAGACAAGCATTTCAGAGACAACAGACAGTTAAAAAATTATATCAGCATTTTCTGGGAAAGTACATACTGCTTTTCGTTTAAGAATGCAGTCCAACCTCCAACGATTTCCCTCAACCACCGGGCGTTTCAGGAAGATTTCTGGACTCAGCCTGAAACAATGAAACCAAGATTTTAAGTAACTAAAACAAAATATAAAGTTCTGATTGTGTCATAGGAAGCAAAGGCAATTTCAGCCCATTTCAACCCCATTACCATCTTCCATTGTGGTGGGTAATCCAAAGATTTACTATGAGTCTAGGTACAACTTCGTATGGGAAAAATAGCCTTTAGCTATACAAAACATCAATCTTAGTCTCTCTCTCTCTCTCTCTCCTCCCCTCTCTTTTCTCTGTCTCTCATACCCACATGCACACATATGCACACAGGTACTGTTGGTTGCCCACCCACAGCCAACCTCCAACTTCTTCCCTGCTGTCAGAGCCTCTCTCCCACCACAGACTCTGAATATTCTAGATACTTGCTTTCCCAGGCTCCTGTGCAGCTAGAGCACAACGTGACACAATCCTGAACAATGAGATATATGAGGAGGTACACAGGGGCTTAATGGGAAAGTTTTTCCTCCCTGAAACACACACACAAACACACACACTCTCTCTCTCTCTCCCTCTCCCACTCTTTTACTCTCTCTCCCTCTCACTCTCTTTCGCTCTCTCTCCGTCTCCCTCTCTCTCGCTCTCTCTCCCTCTCTCTCAGAGAAAGTCCTGCCCACATTTCCAGCTTTAGGATGGATGTTGTATGGGAGTATGATGCTTACAGGGGTACAGCAATATTGAAATTCTAAGGGGAAGACCATAACCCCAGAATCACTAGACTACTCTGCCAACCTCAGAATTGCCCAACTTCAGACTTAACATTAAATGTGAAAAATAAATTCCCAGTGTTTAAGCCCTCTTTAGTTGAACATTCTGTTACCCCAAACTAAAAGCATTATAATGGATACACAGACACACTGACTTCCTATGCAAAGAAGCAGCCTCTGAGGGAACCTGGGGCTTTCTGGACAGGGGAGAAGGAAGGTCGGCCGATACATGAAATTTTTCCTAGGCTCTTCTCCTTCAGTAAGGCATAAGGCAGCTAAGGTAAGCTAAGCTTCACAAGGCAGCTAAGAGTACAATAGAGTCATTTTTTCCCCTGGGGCTGGGTTCTAAAGTTAGTTTCTGAGTTAAATATGTACATGATGTAACTTCCCTGTCGTTAGAAAAAGGAAGCCGTAGAAAATACTCCTTTCTCCACTGAACTGCTAGACCTGAGGGAGCAGGGGTAGACTATGTCAGGATGAAAGCCTTATGGAATTCTGCACTGGAGTACTGCCCTCCCAGGGAGTCCTCTAAGCATGTGAAATCAACAGTGCTTTAAGGAGCTAAAGAGATTAAAAGAAATCAATTTTATGCTGTATTTCATTCAGTTAAAGAAAATAAAAACCCAGAGAAAGTTTCTAAAGGAAACATTATTGGGTAAAATAAATAAGGAAACAGACAAATGGAAGAGTTTGGACAGTGTAAGTCTTGCATATTTAATTTAGAGTAGGAAACAAACTCAAAGGTAATCTATGTCCAAACAAGCAAACAAACAAATAAAGCACAGCAACTGATCAGAAAAGATCAAAGAAGCATTAAAAGGAAATCTGTTTTAAAATAGTAAAATGCACTGCTGTGTACTGCTAGTTCATCAAAAGTAAGAGATATCCAACAACATATACACAATTGTAATTTTTTGATGTGTACATTAAATAT
>NW_026662143.1:0-2499 GCF_009828535.3 Hylobates moloch | reverse complement strand
GGCTCAGGCGATCCTCCTGCCCTGGCCTCCCGAAGTGCTGGGATTACAGGCGGCATGAGCCAGTGTACCTGATCTGCACTCAGCTTTTGGCCTCTTTTTTTTTTTTTTGAGATGGAGTCTTGCTCTGTCACCAGGCTGGAGTGCAGTGGCATAATCCCGGCTCACTGCAACCTCTGCCTCCCAGGTTCAAACGATTCTCCTGCCTCAGCCTCCCGAGTAGCTGGGATTACAGGCGTGCACCACTACACCCAGCTAATTTTTGTACTTTTAATAGAGACAGGGTTTCACCATGTTGGCCAGGATGGTCTTGATCTCTTGACCTTGTGATCCGCCCACCTCGGCCTCCCAAAATGCTGGGATTACAGGCGTGAGCCACCGCGCCTGGCCAGGCCTTTTTATAAAATACTGTAGGCCAGGTGCAGTGTCTCATGCCTGTAATCCCAGCACTTAGGGAGGCTGAGGCAGGCAGATCACGAGGTCAGGAGTTTGAGACTAGCCTGACCAACATGGTGAAACCCCATCTCTACTAAAAATACAAAAATTAGCTGGGCATGGTGGCATGCACCTGTAATCCCAGCTACTCAGGAGGCCGAGGCAGGAGAATCACTGGAACCCGGCAGGCGGAGGTTGCAGTGAGCCGAGATTGCGCCACTGCGCTCCAGCCTGGGCAACACAGTGAGACTCTGTCTCAAGAAAAAAAAAAAAATAAAAAATAAACTATACACCTTCCCCCTTCAACTGCCACTCCCTGTCCCCTTTCTTTCTTCTTTCCATGTTGCACATCACCTTTGAACATATTGCATATAACGATTTATTTCATTGTGACTCTTTCTTTGCTAAGATGTCAGTTCCATGCGAGCAAGGATTTTTATCTCTCCTTCTATAGCTGAACCCCAAAGTCCTTAACAGTGCCTGGCATGTGTCAGTGAAGAAATGAGCCTCAGTTTCCTTATCTGCAAAAGAGGATGAATACATTGTAAAGGAGATGATTCGTGTTGAGGATGAGCCTCCGTGCCTGGCTGGTTGTGAGTGGGCAGGTGGTGTTAGCTGCCGCCGTGTGTATAAGGCCGGCCACGTAGACCCCAGTCTAGGCTCTTTGGCAAGCTGAGCTCATGGGGGTGGACTAACCTGTCTGCTGGACTTGGGCAGTCGGGGGTTGGCCCGGATGAGCTCCTCCTGCTCCTCCAGTCAGTTTGTATCTGCAGGGCTCAGCCTCTGGCCACCTTCCAGCTTCCTGGTCCGACAGTGCCTTCCTGCCCTGAGTTGGAGAGAGACCCAGGTGTCGTCACCGACTGCCACCCAGCCGTGGGTGCAGGGATGCAGTTCTGGACCATCCCCTGGGGGTCTGAGACCTGGGGAGTTGAGTGGTTGGCCTTTACACTGGAGCTCCTTGAGGGCTGGCCCCAGCGGCCAGGAGTGTCAGTTTGTTTTTTTTTTTTTTTTTTTTTTAGATGGAGTCTTGCTCTGTCGCACATGCAGCAGTATAGTGGTGGGATCTCAGCTCACTGCAACCTCCACCTCCTGGGTTCATGTGATTCTCCTGTCTTAGCCTCCCGAGTAGCTGGGACTACAGGCCCGTACCACTATGCCCAGCTAATTTTTGTAGAGACAGGGTTTCAACATGTTGGCCAGGCTGGTCTCGAACTCCTCACCTCAGGTGATCTGCCAACCTCGGCCTCCCAGAGTACTGGGATTACAGGCATGAACTACCACGCCCGGCCGTTCCTTTTGCTTATAAGGACACTCCTTTCTCTTATTAAGTCCACCTTAAATTCAGGATAATGTCATCTTAAGATCTTTAATTATGTCTGCAAAGACACTATTTTTTTTTTCTTTTTTTGATGTGGAGTCTTGCTTTGTCACCCAGGCTGGAGTGCAGTGGTGCGATCTCAGCTCACTGCAACCTCCACCTCCCAGGTTCCTGCGATTCTCCTGCCTCAGGCTCCTGAGTAGCTGGGATTACAGGCACCCACCACCACACCCAGCTAATTTTTTTGTATTTCTGGTAGAGATAGAGTTTCATCATGTTGGCCAGGCTAGTCTCGAACTCCTGACCTCAGGTGATCCACCCGCCTCGGCCTCCCAGAGTATTGGGATTACAGGCGTGAGCCACCGCACCTGGCCAGTTACTGTATTTTGTGTAGAGACGGAGTTTTGACATGTTGCCCAGGCTGCAGGAATTCCCTAATTCCTAAGCAGTCCCTGTGTTAGATCCTCTTGCAGGCACACCCATTTACTAGTTGGAGAAGCAGGCAAGGCAGGTCTGACACCGCCCCCTGTGGCAGTGCCTCTCAGTCAGCATTGAGGACACGCCCCTGCTTTTCTAGGCCCATTGGCTGTCTTAGCTTGTGACAGGAAAACATGCAGGAGGCATTGCCACAGCTGTAAACCCTGCCTGGGCCCCCCTGTGGTATGAGTTTCTGATAGACCTTTTGCTCTGGTATAGCCTGGCTGTGTATGAGGCTGTGGGGCAGAGGCCAGCGGGCTGGGTCCCCAGGC
>NW_026662142.1:0-2499 GCF_009828535.3 Hylobates moloch | reverse complement strand
AGTTATTATCATTTTAAAATCGCTGGTTATAACTATAAGACATTCCTTTGTAAGTCTCAAGGTAACCACAAAGCAAAACCTGTAGTAGATACATGAAAGATAAAAAGTAAGGAATCAAAGCATACCACTAGAGAAAAGCATCAGTCACAGAGGAAGACAGAAAAAAAATACATGATAGCCAGAATACAATTATCAAAATGGCAATTTAGGGCATATATAACTGAAAGTAAATAGATGGAAAAAGATATTCCATGCAAGTGAAACAAAATAGATGAGGGGTTGCTACACTTACATCACACAGAATAGACTTTAAGTCAAAAACAGTAAAACAGGGCAAATAAGGTCATTGTATAATAATAAAGGGATTATTTCATCAGGAAGAAATAACAATTGTAAATATATATGGACCCTACACTGGATCACCTAAACATATAAAGCAAATATTAATAGACCTGAAGAGAGAAATAGACTGCAATAAAATCGTAGGTCTTCAAAATCCCACTTTTAATAGACAGATTATCTAGACAGATAATCAGTAAAGAACCATTGGACTTAAACTACACTTTAGACCAAGTGAACCTAATAGACACATATAGAACATTTCACCTAGTGGCAGCAGAATATATAATCTTTTGAAGCACCCAAGGAACATTCTCCAGGATAATCATAGAGTATGCCACAAAACAAGTCACAACAAAATTAAGATTGAAATATATAAATTATTTTTTCAAAAACAATGATATGAAACTAGTAATCAATAATAGAAGGAATTTCAGAAATGTTACAAACATGTTAAAATTAAACAACATACTCCTCAACAATAAATAGGTCAAAGAAGAAATTAAAAGCAAAATTTTAAAATATCTAAAGATAAATGAAAATGAAAACACATCATAACGAAGCTTATGGGATGCAACAAAAGCAGGTCTAAGAGGGGAGTGTATACCAATAAATACCTACATCAAACAAAAGATTTAAAATAAATAACCTAATATTACAACTTAAGTAACTAGAAGAAGAAGAGTCGGGGTTTCTCTTTAGTAAGAGGGCAGAAATAATAACAATTAGAGAAGAAAGAAAACAAATGGAGACTAGAAAAACAATTGAAAAGATCAATGAAGAGTTAGTTTCTTGAAAAGATAAAATTGACAAACCTTTAGCTAGAATAACTAGGAAAAGAAGAAAACTCAAATAAAATTAGAAATGAAAGTGGAGACGTTACAATTGATACCACAGAAACAAAAAGCATCATAAGAGGCAACTATGAAAAACCAAATGTCAGCCAGGTGTAGTGGCTCATGCCTGTAATCCCAGCACTTCGGGAGGCCAAGGCAGCCAGCTCACCTGAGGTCAGGAGTTTGACACCAGCCTGACCAACATGGAGAAACCCCATCTCTACTAAAGATACAAAAATTAGCCAGGTGTGGTGGTGGGCGCCTGCAATCCCAACTACTCAGGAGGCTGAGGCAAGAGAATCCCTTGAACCCAGGAGGCTGAAGTTGCAGTGAGCAAAAAAAAAAAAAAAAAAAAAAATGGGGGGGCGCCGGCCTCCCAAACCCCACACCACAGAGGAAAAAGAGAAAACAATAACCCAGGAGCCGGAGGCGGAAAAAAAAAAAAAAAAAAAAAAAAAAAAAAAAAAAATTGATAACCTAGAGGAAATGGATAAGTTCCTAGACACACAAAAACTACCAAGACTTTGAGTATTGAAGGAATGGAAAATCTGAACACACCAATACTAAGGAGATTTAATCAGTAATAAAATGTTTCCATTCCAAGAAAAGGCCAGGATCAGATGGCTTCACTGCAAAATTCTACCAAACACTTAGAGAAGAACTAATAGCAATCTTTCTCAAAGACTTCCCCCAAAAAAGTGAAAAAAGTGTTTACTTCCAAACTCATGTTACAAAGTCAGCATTACTCTGATAACAAAGTCAGACAAGATAGTATGAGAAAATTACAGGTCAATAACCCTGATGAACATAGGTTTAAAAATCCTCAACAAAATACTAGCTAACATATTTCAATAGCACATTTGAAGTATTATTCACCATGATTAAGTATAATTTATTCCTGGAATGCAACGATAGTTTAACATACGCAAATTAATAAATGTGACATGCCACATTAACAAAATGAAAGATAAAAGGCATATGATCATCTTAATAGATGCAGAAAAAGATCATGACAAAATTCAATATCTTTTTGTAGTAAAAATGCTCAACAAATTAGGTACAGAAGAGAAGTACTTCAACAAATAAAGACCACATATGACAAGTCCACTGCTAACATCACAGTCAACAGTGATAAACTAAAAGCTTGTCTTCTAAGATCAGGAACAAGATAAGAATGCTCACTATTGCAACTTCTATTCAACATAGTACTGGAAGTTCTAGCCAGAGAAGTAAGGCAAGAAAAAAAAAGAAAAGAAAAAAGAACGGCATTCACATCAGAAAGGACAAACCTAAATTTTCTGTTTGAAGATGACCTGATCCTACA
>NW_026662141.1:0-2499 GCF_009828535.3 Hylobates moloch | reverse complement strand
CGCCCGGCTAATTTTTTGTATTTTTTTTTTTTTTTTTTTTTGAGACGGAGTCTCGCTCTGTCACCCAGGCTGGAGTGCAGTGGCGCAATCTCGGCTCACTGCAAGCTCTGCCTCCTGAGTTCACGCCATTCTCCTGCCTCAGCCTCTCCGAGTAGCTGGGACTACAGGCGCCCGCCACCACGCCCGGCTAATTTTTTGTATTTTTAGTAGAGACGGGGTTTCACCGTGGTCTCGATCTCCTGACCTCGTGATCCGCCCGCCTCGGCCTCCCAAAGTGCTGGGATTACAAGCGTGAGCCACCGCGCCCGGCCAATTTTTTGTATTTTTAATAGAGACAGGGTTTCACCGTGTTAGCCAAGATGGTCTCGATCTCCTGACCTCATGATCTGCCCGCCTCGGCCTCCCGAAGTGCTGGGCTTACAGGCGTGAGCCACCACGCCCGGCCTAATTTTTGTATTTTTAGTAGAGATGGGGTTTCACCATGTTGGCCAGGCTGGTCTTGAACTCCTGACCTCATGATCCACCCGCTTCAGCCTCCCAAAGTGCTGGGATTACAGTCATGAGCCACCACGCCCAGCAGAGCCACGGTTTTGCTCTGTCAAGGCTGAAGTACCATGGTGCAATCATGGCTCATTGCAGCACTGAACATCTGAGCACCTCAGCCTCCCAAGTAGCTAGGACTACAGGCATGTACCATCACGTCCAGCTAATTTTTTAAAATTTATTTTTGGCAGAGATGGGGGTCTCAGTGTTGCCCAGGCTAGTATAAACTCCTGGAGTCAAGCCATCCTCCCGTCTCGGCCTCCCAAAGTGGGATTACAGGAGTGAGCCATTGTGCCCAGCCTGATGTCCCTTTGTATAGCAACCTCTTCACCTCCTTTTCTGTCTTGAACCCATTCCTATGAAGCTTTGATTCTCACCACTGAAACTTGTCAAGGTTATCTATGACCTCTACATTGCCATGTCTCAGTGGTCAATTTGCAGGCCTCCTTATACTTCTCAGCAGTATTTGACTTGGTTGATCATTCTTTTGCGGAAACACTTTCTTCCTGTGCTTTTTAGGGTACCACACACTCCTGATTTTCCTTCTTCTATACTGGCTACTCTTCAATTTTATTACTCTCTCTGGTTGTCCACTTGATGAGAGCACTTAATGTACTTCTCTTCGTAACCCCAGCCATGCCTGACCCATGGCAGACACTCCAGTGTTGAATGGATGAACCTGAATGTTTACCAACATGGGATATATAGAAAAGTGAGATGGGGGCCAGGCTGGGTACGGTGGCTCATACTTGTAATCCCAGCAGTTTGGGAGGCTGAGGTGGGCGGATCATGAGGTCAGGAGATCGAGACCATCCTGGCCAACATGGTGAAACCCCATCTCTACTAAAAATACAAAAATTAGCTGGGCATGGTGGTGCGTGCCTGTAGTCCCAGCTACTCGGGAGACTGAGGCAGGAGAATCGCTTGAACCTGGCAGGCAGAGGTTGCAGTGAACTGAGATCTCGCCACTGCACTCCAGCCTGGGGACAGAGTGAGACTCTGTCTCAAAAAAAAAAAAAAAAAAAAGATGGGGACATACTATTGAGGGCTTTGAAAGTCAAAGAGTTTTGAACTTCTCTAAACAATTGGAAACCACTAAGCCCTAGAGTACCATGATGCATGGTCTAATTTAGTTTCATTACTCTAATGGTGGGCTTTAGAATGGATTAAGGGAGAGAGAATTGGAGGCAAAGAAATAAATGTTGAGGCTACTGCAGTATGATAGTCACGAAATAATGTTAGGGCCGGGCGCGGTGGCTCAAGCCTGTAATCCCAGCACTTTGGGAGGCCGAGGCGGGCGGATCACGAGGTCAGGAGATCGAGACCATCCTGGCTAACACGGTGAAACCCCGTCTCTACTAAAAAAAATACAAAAAATTAGCCGGGCGTGTTGGCGGGCGCCTGTAGTCCCAGCTACTCAGGAGGCTGAGGCAGGAGAATGGCGTGAACCCGGGAGGCAGAGCTTGCAGTGAGCCGAGATTGCGCCACTGCACTCCAGCCTGGGGGACAGAGCAAGACTCCGTCTCAAAAAAAAAACAAAAAAACAAAAAAAACAAAAAACAAAAAACGAAATAATGTTAGGGCTGGGTGTGGTGGCTCACATCTGTAATCCCAGCACTTGGAGAGGCCGAGGTGAGAGGACTGCTTGAGCCCAGGAGTTCAAGACCAACCTAGGCAACATAGCAAGGCCCCATCTCTATTAAAAAAAAAAAAAAGGAAAAAAAGAAATAATGGTGACATGTAGTTGGGTGATGGCAGTAGAAATGGAAAAGATACATTTAGAGACACTGAGGAGCAGGATCTATAGGCCTTGATGACTAAGAAGATAACAGAGTGTAACATATCATCAGATAGGGCCGGGCGTGGTGGCTCACGCTTGTAATCCCAGCACTTTGGGAGGCCGAGGCGGGCGGATCACGAGGTCAGGAGATCGAGACCACGGTGAAACCCCGTCTC
>NW_026662140.1:0-2499 GCF_009828535.3 Hylobates moloch | reverse complement strand
TGGCGTGCTTTGAGGCCTACTGTGGAAAAGGAAATATCTTCACATATAAGCCAGGGAGAAGCATACAGAGAAACTTCTTTGTGGTGAGTGAATTCATCTCGCAGAGTTGAACATTTCTTTTGATAGAGCAGATTTAAAATACTCTTTTTGTAGAATCTGCAGGTGGACATTTGCAGCCCTTTGAGGCCTACTGTGGCAAAGGAAATATCTTTATATAAAAACTAGACAGAAGCATTCTGGGAAACTTCTTTTGTGGTGTGTTCATTCATCTCATAGTGTTCAACCTTTCTTTTGATTGAGCAGTTTTGAAACACTCTTTTTGCATAATCAGCAAGTGGACATTTGGTGCGCTTTGGAGCCCATTGTGTAAAAAAAATATCTTCACATAAAAACTAGAAAGAAGCATACAAACTTCTTTGTGGTGAGTGCATTCATCTCACAGAGTTGAACGTTTATTTTGGTAGAAGAGTTTTAAAACACTCCTTTTTTAGAATCTGCCAGTGGACATTTGGAGCGATTAGAGGCCTATTGTGGCAAAGGAAATATCTTCACATAAAAACTCGACAGAAGCATTCTGAAAAAGTTCTTTGTGGTGTATGCATTCATCTCACAGAGTTGACCCTCTCTTTTCATTGAGGAGTTTCGAAACACTCTTTTTGTAGAATCTGCAATTGGATATTTGTTGCACTTTGAGGCCTATTGTGGAAAAGGAACTATCTTCACTTAAAAACTAGACAGAAGCATACAGAGAGACTTCTTTGCAGTGAATGAATTCATCTTACAGAATTGAATATTTCTTTTGATAGAGCAGTTTTAAAACACTCTTTTTGTAGAACCTGCAAGTGGACATTTGGTGCACTTTGAGGCTTGTTGTGGCAAAGGATCACTTTAAGGACTATTGTGGCAAAGGACATATCTTCACATAAAAACTAGACAGAAGCATTCTGAGAAACTTCTTTGTTGTGGGTGCATTCATCTCAAAGAGGTGAACCTTTCTTTTGATTGAGCAGTTTTGAAACACTCTTTTTGTAGAATCTGCAAGTGGGCATTTTGTGCGCATTGAGGCATATTTTGGCAAAGGAAATATCTTCACATAAAAATTAGACAGAAGCATATAGAGGAACTTCTTTGTGATGACTTTATTCATCTCACAGAGTTGAACATTTCTTTTATAGAACAGTTTTAAAACACTCTTGTGATAGAATCTGCAGGTGGACATTTGGAGTGCTTTGTGGCCTACTGTGGCAAAGGTAATATATTCACATAAAAACTAGAGAGAAGCCTACAGAGAAACATCTTTGTGGTGAGTGCATTCATCTTACAGAGTTGAAGGTTTATTTTGATGGAGGAGTTTTAAAACACTCTTTTTGTAGAATCTGCAAGTGGATAGTTGGTGTGCTTTGAGGCCTATTGTGGAAAAGGAAATATCTTCACATAAAAACTAGAGAGAAGCATACAAAGAAACTTCTTGTGGTGAGTGAATTCATCTCGCAGAGTTGAACATTTCTTGTGATAGAGCAGTTTTAAAACACTCTTTTTGTAGAATCTGCAAGTGGACATTAGGAGCGCTTTGAGGCCAACTGTGGCAAAGGTAATATCTTCACATAAAATCTAGGCAGAATATTCTGAGAAACTTCTTTGTGGTGGGTGCATTCATCTCAAAGAGTTGAACCTTTCTTTTGATTCAGCAGTTTTGACACACTCTTTTTGTAGGATCTGCAAGTGGATATTTTGGACGCTTTGAAGCCTATTGTGGAAAAGGAAATATCTATACACAAAAACTAGAGAGAAGCATAGAGAGAAACTTCTTTCTGGTGGGTGCATTCATTTCACAGAGTTGAAAGTTTCTTTTGATAAAGCAGTTTTAAAACACAATATTTGTAGACTCTGCAAGTGCACATTTGGAGTGCTTTTAGGCCGGTAGTGCTAATAGAAATATCTTCACATAAAAACTTGACAGAAGCATTCTGAGAAACCCCTTTGTGGTTTGTGCATTCATCTCAAACAGTTGAACCTTTCTTTGGATTCAGCACTTTTTAAACACTCTTTTGGTAGAATCTGGAAGAGTACATTTGGTGCACTTTGAGGCCTATTGTGGAAAAGGAAATATCTTCATATAAAAACTACACAGAAGCATTCGGCTAAACCTCTTTGTGATTTCTGCATTCATCTCCCAGAGTTGAACCTTTCTTTTGATGGAGCAGTTTTGAAACACACTTTTTTGTAGAATCTGCAAGTGGACATTTGGAGTGCTTTGATGCCTATGGTGGAAAAGGAAATATCACCACATAAAAACTCCACAGAAGCATTCAGACAAATTTCCTTGTTATGTGTGCATTCCTCACTCAGAGGTTAACTTTCTTTGGATTGAGTAGTTTTGAAACACTCTTTTTGTAGAATTTGCCATTGGACATTTGGAGAGCTCTGTGGCCTCTTGTGGAAAAGGAAATATCTTCAAATAAAAACGAGACAGAAGAATTCTGAGAAACTTCTTTGTGA
>NW_026662139.1:0-2499 GCF_009828535.3 Hylobates moloch | reverse complement strand
TGGAATGGAATAGAATGGAATGCAAAGGAACGGAATGGAATGGAAAGAAGGAGATTGGAGGGCAGATTAGTGGAATGGAGTAGAAAGGAAAGGAGTGGAGTGGAGTTTAGTGGAATGGAACGGAAAGGAGTGGAGTTGAATAGGAATGAAAGGAGTGGAGTTGAGCGGAGTGGAGTACGGTGGATTCGAGTGGAATGGAATGGAAAGGAATGGAACGGAATGGAATGGAATGGAATGGAATGAAGTGGATATGAGTGGAGTGGAGTGGAATGGAATAGAATGAAGGAAATGGAATGGAATGGAATAAAATGAAACGGAATAGAACGGAATGGAATGGGAGTGCAGTGAAGTGCAGTGTAGTGGAATGGAATAGAAATGAATGGAGTGGAGGGGAGGTGACAGGAATGGAATGGAAAGGAATGGAATTGAGAGGATTGGAGTGGAGTTCAGTGGAGTTGATTAGAGTGGATTAGCATGGAATGGAATGCAACGGAATGGAATGGAATGCAGTCGATTGGAATGGAGTGGAGTGGAATAAAATGGAAAGAAAGGGAATGGAATGGAATGGAACGCAATGGAAAGGAATAGAATGGAATGCAAGGGCACAGAATGGAATGGAAAGGAATGGAATGGAATGGAGTGGAGTGGAGTGCAGAGTATTGGAATGGAGTAGAAAGGAATGGAGTGGAGGGAGGGGACTGTGGTTGAGTGGAATGCAATGCCAAGGAGTGGACTGGAATGGAGAGGAATGGAAATCTATATAGTGGAGTATAGTGGAGTGTATTCAAGTGGAATGTAATGGAATGGAATGCGATGGAATAGAATGATGTGGATTGGAGTGGAATGGAATGGAATGGAAGGGAATGGAATGGAATGGACTGCAATGGAACGGCATGGAAAGGAATGGAATGGAATGGAATGGGAGTGCCGTGGAGTGCAGTGTAGTGGACTGGAGTAGAAAGGAATGGAGTTGAGTGGAGGGGACTGGAATGGAACGGAAAGGAATGGAATGGAGAGGAGTGGAGTGGAGTTGAGTGGAGTGGATTAGAATGGATTCGAGTGCAATGGAATGCAATGGAATGGAATGGAATGCTATGGATTTGAGTGGAGGGGAGTGGAATGGAATGGAAAGGAAAAGAATGGAATGGAATGGAATGCAATGGAACAGAATGGAATGCAATGGAGTGGAGTGAAGTGCAGTGTAGTGGAATGGAGAAGAAAGGAATGGAGTGGAGTGGAGTGGAATGGAGTGGAATGGAATGGAGTGGAGTGGTGTGGCGTGGTGTGGTATGGAATGGAATGGAGAGGAGTGGAGTGAAGTGCAGTGGATTTGAGAGGAATGGAATGGAATGCAGTGAACTGGAATGGAGTGGAGAGGAATTGGAAGGAATGGAGTGGAGAGGAATTGGAAGTAATGGAGTGGAGTGGATTAGAGTCGATTTGAGTGGAATGGAATGGAATGTAGTGTAGTGGAGTGCAGTGTAGTGGAATGGAGTAGAAAGGAGTGGAGTGGAAAGAAACGGAATGGAAGGGAATGGAATGGAATGGAGTGGTGTGGAGTGCAATGGGAAGGAATGAAATGGAGTGGAGTGCAGTGGAGTGGAATGGAATGGAAAGGAAAAGAATGGAATGGAATGGAATGCAATGGAACAGAATGGAATGCAATGGAGTGGAGTGAGGTGCAGTGATGTGGAATGGAGTAGAAAGGAATGGAGTGGAGTGGAGTGGAATAGAGTGGAGTGGTGTGGAGTGGTGTGCTATGGAATGGAGGGGAGAGGAGTGGAGTGAAGTGTAGTGGATTCGAGAGGAATGGAATGGAATGCAGTGAACTGGAATGGAGTGGAGAGGAATTGGAAGGAATGGAGTGGAGTGGAGTGGAGTGGATTAGAGTGGATTCACGTTAAATGGAATGGAATGGAATGGAATGGAATGTAGTGGAGTGGAGTGCAGTGTAGTGGAATGGAGTAGAAAGGAGTGGAGTGCAATGAAATGGAATGGAAGGGAATGGAATGGAATGGAGTGGTGTGGAGTGCAATGGGAAGGAATGAAATGGAGTGGAGTGGAGTGGAGTAGAGTGGCTTCGAGTTGAATGGAATAGAATGGAACGGGATGGAATGGAATGGAATGGAATGGAATGCAAGTGGATTAGAGTGGAGTGGGATGGTATGGAATGGAATGGAAGGCAGTGGAATGGAATCGAATGCAATGGAATGGAATGGAATGAAATGAAATGGAATGGAATGCAGTGGAGAGGAGTGCAGTGTAGTGGAGTGAAGTAGAAAGGAAAGGAGTGTAGTGGAGAGTAGTGGAGTGGAGTTGAGTGGAATGGAGTGGAATGGAATGGAATGGAATGGAATAGAATAGAATGGAATGGAGTGGAGAGGGTGGAGTGGATTGGGAAGGAATGGAATGGAGTTGAGTGTAGTGGAGTAGAGTGGTTTCGAGGGGAATGGAACGAAATGGAATGGAATGGAATGGAGTGGAATGGAATGGAATGAA
>NW_026662138.1:0-2500 GCF_009828535.3 Hylobates moloch | reverse complement strand
CTCGGGCAGCCTGCTTTTATTCTCTTATCTGGCCCCACCCACATCCTGCTGATTGGTAGAGCCGAGTGGTCTGTTTTGACAGGGCGCTGATTGGTGCATTTACAATCACTGAGCTAGACATAAAGGTTCTCCACGTCCCCATTAGATCAGTTAGATACAGAGTATGGACACAAAGGTTCTCCAAGGCCCCACCAGAGAAGCTAGATACAGTGTCCATTGGTGCATTCACAGACCCTGAGCTAGACACAGGGTGCTGATTGGTGTGTTTACAAACCTTGAGCTAGATACAGAGTGCTGATTGGTGTATCCACAATCCTTGAGCTAGACATAAAGGTTTTCCAAGGCCCCACCAGAGTAGCTAGATACAGAGTGTTGATTGGTGCATTCACAGACCCTGAGCTAGTCACAGGGTACTGATTGGTGTATTTACAATCCCTGAGCAAGACATAAAGGTTCTCCACATCTCCACCAGACTCAGGAGGAGGCTAGCTGGCTTCACCCAGTGGATCCTACACTGGGGCTGCAGGTGGAGCTGCCTGCCAGTCCTGCGCCGTGCGCTCGCACTCCTCAGCCCTTGAGTGGTCGATGGGACAGGGCACCGTGGAGCAGGGGGTGGCACTCGTCAGGGAGGCTCCGGCGGCACAGGAGCCCATGGAGTGGGTGGGAGGCTCAGGCATGGCGGGCTGCAGGTCCCGAGGCCTGCCCCGTGGGAAGGCAGCTAAGGCTCGGTGAGAAATCGAGCGCAGCGCCAGTGGGCTGGCACTGCTGGGGGACCCAGTACACCCCCCGCAGCCACTGGCCTGGGTGCTAAGTCCCTCATTGCCCGGGCTGGCAGGGCCTGCCAAGACCACACCCACCCGGAACTCCAGCTGGCCCTCAAGCGCCGTGCGCGGCCCCGGTTCCCACGCACGCCTCTCCCTCCACACCTCCCTGCAAGCGGAGGGAGCTGCCTCCAGCCTTGGCCAGCCCAGAAAGGGGCTCCCACAGTGCAGCGGTGGGCTGAAGGGCTCCTCAAGTGCCACCAAAGTGGAAGCCCAGGCAGAGGAGGCGCCGAGAGCAAGCGAGGGCTGGGAGGACTGCCAGCACGCTGTCACCTCTCAATCCTAGAGGACTTGGTGTGCTCCCACCATGTCACTACCCGTTAGGGTACAAAGTGAGAGGTGACAGTGTGCTGGCAGTCCTCCCAGCCCTCGCTTGCTCTCGGCGCCTCCTCTGCCTGGGCTCCCACTTTGGCGGCACTTGAGGAGCCCTTCAGCCCACCGCTGCACTGTGGGAGCCCCTTTCTGGGCTGGCCAAGGCTGGAGGCGGCTCCCTCCGCTTGCAGGGAGGTGTGGAGGGAGAGGCGTGCGTGGGAACCGGGGCCGCGCACGGCACTTGCGGGCCAGCTGGAGTTCCGAGTGGGCGTGGGCTTGGCGGGCCCCTCACTCAGAGCAGCTGGCAGGCCCTGCTGGCCCCAGGTAATGAGGGGCTTAGCACCCGGGCCAGCAGCTGTGGAGGGTGTACTGGGTCCCCCAGCAGTGCCAGCCCACCGGCGCTGCGCTCGATTTCTCACCAGGCCTTAGCTGCCTTCCCACGGGGCAGGGCTCGGGACCTGCAGCCCGCCATGCCTGAGCCTCCCACCCCCTCCATGGGCTCCTGTGTGGCCTAAGCCTCCCCGACGAGCGCCACCCCTGCTCCATGGTGCCCAGTCCCATTGACCATCCAAGGGCTGAGGAGTTCGAGTGCATGGAGCAGGACTGGCAGGCAGCTCCACCTGCAGCTCCGGTGCAGGATCCACTGGGTGAAGCCAGCTGGGCTCCTGAGTCTGGTGGAGATGTGGAGAACCTTTATGTCTAGCTCAGGGATTGTAAATACACCAATCAGCACCCTGTGTCTAGCTCAGGGTTTGTGAGTGCACCAATCGACACTCTGTATCTAGCTGCTCTGGTGGGACCTTGGAGAACCTTTATGTCTAGCTCAAGGATTGTAAATACACCAATCGGCACTCTGTAGCTAGCTCAAGGTTTGCAAACACACCAGTCAGCACCCTGTGTCTAGCTCGAGGTTTGTGAGTGCACCAATAGACATTCTGTATCTAGCTGCCCTGGTGGGGCCTTGGAGAACCTTTATGTCTAGCTCAGGGATTGTAAATACACCAATCAGCACCCTGTGTCTAGCTCAGGGTCTGTGAATGCACCAATCGACACTCTGTATCTAGCTTCTCTGGTGGGGCCTTGGAGAACCTTTGTGTCCATACTCTGTATCTAACTGATCTGATGGGGACGTGGAGAACCTTTATGTCTAGCTCAGGGGTTGTAAACGCACCAATCAGCGCCCTCTCAAAACAGACCACTCAGCTCTACCAATCAGCAGGATGTGGGTGGGGCCAGATAAGAGAATAAAAGCAAGCTGCCCGAGCCAGCAGTGGCAACCCGCTCGGGTCCCCTTCCACACCATGGAAGATTTGTTCTTTTGCTCTTTGCAATAAATCTTGCTACTGCTCACTCTTTGGGTCCACACT
>NW_026662137.1:0-2500 GCF_009828535.3 Hylobates moloch | reverse complement strand
GGGGGGGCCAACAGGGGGTGAGAGGGCATGTAAGGTGGGTCCGCAGTGGGGCGAGGCCTTAGGAAGGGCAGTGTCCTCGCCTGTGGTGGGGCCTAGGGAAGGGCAGCCATCGAGCTGAGGTCAGCTGGCCAGAGGCCTCCAAAGTCTGGAGAGGCTGTGGCGGGCATCTGTGGGTGGGGCAGTTTGGATACAGGAGAGCCCGGCAACCTTCTGGCAGCGCTGGGGGCAGGAGGCCCTCCTTGATGGCTGCCCGGGGGCTCTGGCAGCCGTTGACCGTGGCTGAGGTGCAGAAACTTCTGGGACCCCACGTGGAGGGCCTGAAGGCGGAGGAGCGGCACAGCCCCGTGCGGGACTGGATCCTAGGGCAGCGGCAGGACGACCTGGACACGCTGGGGCTGGGGCTACAGGGCGGCATCCCCAACGGCTACCTGGTCCTAGACCTCAGCGTGCGAGGTGGGCGGGCGGCCCGGCCAGGGCTGGGGGCAGGGCCGGGGGCGTGGAGGTGGGCGCTCTGATTCACCCCTCTCTCCGCAGAGGCCCTCTCAGGGACGCCCTGCCTCCTACGACCTGGACCTGTTCTCACCGTCCTGGCCCTGCTCCTGGCCTCCACCCTGGCCTGAGGGCCCCACTCCCTTGCTGGCCCCAGCCCTGCTGGGGATCCCCACCTGGCCAGGAGCAGGCATGGGTGGTGCCTGTTCCACCCCAAGAGAACTCGTGCTCAGTAAACGGGAACATGCCCCCTGCAGACACGCCTTGTGGCCTCCGAGGACTTTCTGGGACCCCACCAGCGTGGCTCCTCTCCCTCTGGTCTTGGGCCCCCAGGCCAGGTGGGGGCCCTTGGAGGCCTTCCTGACCCTGCTGCCACTGTGCTGAGGGCCAGGCTAGCACTCAGGGTGGCCCCAGTAGACGGCGGTGGGAGTCCTGTGCCCCTGTCCCCACAGGCTTGGCCCCGGCTAGGACATTCCCGGGCCCTCCTGCTCACGCCCTGAGCACAGACATAGGCAGGACCACGACCTTGGACTTTATTCACATCCAGCAGTGAAGTCAGTGGCCCCGGCCCCGGCCCCGGCCCCAGCCCTCCACAGGGCCCAGGCAGCATCTTCCATGGCCCGCCTGGGCCTGCGGTTGTGCGGGAAGCACCTCCTTAGGGCCTGGTCCTCAGTCCAGCTCCCAGGGCCTGGAGGCAGGGACGGGCGGGGCGGTCTAGGAGGTGGGGCTCAGGTAGGTTGGCCTGGCCTAGAGCTGGCCCCTCAGCCCAAGTGGGCGTCCAGCTGAATCCAACAGCCCTGTTTTTCCTGCACCTGACCCTTGTGAACCCAGCCGCCCCAAGGCAGTGCTGTCCACAGAAACCAGGGTGCAAGTCCCCCAGTGGAGCAGCCACAGGAGGCTGGAAGGCAGGGCCACCGCCAGGGGCAGGTACCCCAGGAGGGCCCACAGGCTGCCTGTAGATGGAACAGGGAAGCCACCATCAGTCCCACCAGACGCTACCCCCATATCCACCCCCTGGAGCCAGACAGGCCTGGGCAGCCCCTCTCTCTGGCTAGGGAGGGTGGGGACAGCCAGCGAGGACACCCACCTGCGGCTGCTCTTCTGGGACCCAACAAAGGTCTCAAAGCTTCCCCTGCCCCCACTTTCTGCTGGTCAGTGGGTTTTAGGGGAGGCAGCTGCGTCTCTAAGGCAGTGGGCAATGAAGGGTGAAGCAGGGTTGGCCAGCCTCATCCCAGGAGGCAATGGACAAAGCTGGTGGACAGCCTGTGGGAGTGGCCATGAGGCGGGGATGGGTCTGAGAGGGCCCTGGGCAGAGGGGACCAAGCCGGAGGGCTTTGGGGGCCATACCTGAGGTGGAGGCCTGAGCATTGTTCGCGGGCAGGCCCGAGGTGTGGACCAGATGGAGCGCTTGGTGGCTGGTGCTGGGGGGCCCGCTGGTGCCGTGGGCTGGGCTGGTGGGGCCAACAGGGCCAGCGGGGCTGGCGTCCAGGCCGAGCTGGCCCAGGGCGGAGCTGTTGAGGCCGTGGAGCCAGGACCTGACGGTGGGGTGGCTGCGGGCCTTCTGCAGGTCTCCCACGTTGTGGCCCAGCAGTGCAGTCACGTCGCCGACATCCAGGCTCTGCGGGGAGGGGTGGGGCAGAGGAGCCATGGGGCCACCTTCCTGGCCAGGGGAAGACCCACAGGGTGGGCCAGACCCAGGATCGGGCAGATGGTGGGAGTGAGGCCCAGAAACGGCCGGGAGCAGGGAAGTGGGGGTATGCTGGCTGTGACCTGTGAC
Source organism: Hylobates moloch (assembly GCF_009828535.3). Lineage (NCBI taxonomy): Eukaryota > Metazoa > Chordata > Mammalia > Primates > Hylobatidae > Hylobates > Hylobates moloch. Next base: position 234 of record NW_026662137.1, on the reverse strand, counting down.
CTGGGGGCTCCCCGGCCTGGGACAGCCCTGTACCTCCCCACCCCCACCCCCATGAGGCAGCCCGGCCCCACCTGCAGCACGCGGGGGTTCAGGCTGGTGAAGGTGTCGATGTCCATGGAGATGTTGGCCTGGGCTAGGTGCCGCAGCTCCTTCACCGGCGCACCACCTGGGGGACAGGGTGAGGGGGCGGGGCTCCACCATGGGAGCCGCCTGGGGGGACAGGGGTGAGGGGGG
>NW_026662136.1:0-2501 GCF_009828535.3 Hylobates moloch | reverse complement strand
ACTCTGTTGCCCAGGCTGGAGTGCAGTGACGTGATCTCAGCTCACTGCAACCTCCGCTTCCTGGGTTAAAGCCATTTTCCTGCCTCAGCCTCCCAAGTAGCTGGGATTACAGGCATCCACCACCATGCCCAGCTAATTTTTGTATTTTTAGTAGAGATGAGGTTTCACCATGCTGGCCAGGTTGATCTCGAACTCCTGACCTCAGGTAATCCACACACCTCGGCCTCCCAAAGGGCTGGGATTACAGATGTGAGCCACCGCACCTGGCCTCAGCACTTTTTCTACCGTTTCAATAACTGTGAGAATGTCTGCAAGGCGTTCACCTTCTGTGACCCTTAGTTTTCTAATCTGGAAAGTGGCAATGAAATCATTTTCTTAAGAGTCTGGGAGGTTTAGAAGAGGTTAAGTATGCATTGGGCACATAGGAGGTGCTCAAACAGTATCAGCTCCCCAATACCCATCATTGTGGTGTTTGTATCACAGAGATCTAACAGCATCTACCTATTTTCTGTCTCTAACAGTAGCTAGCACACTCGTACATATCTAGCAGTGCTTTGATAGCTATTTGAACAAATCTTAAATAATCATTTTATTTTGTGGATAAGAAATTAAGCTACAAAAATAAAGAAGAGAGCATAGCTGACACTTTGGAGGGAAAATGTCCTTACGGAAATGTAACTGAAAAATTAGACATATCATTGTTATTAGGTATTTCTCAAAAAAGTATGGGAGTTTGCTATTGCACATAGGGGGAAAATAATCATTTCATTATGACTATTGAAAAGTTTTGGCAAACTGTGAAGACTATGTAACCGCTGGAGAAGAACCAGAAGTAAGCAGTGAAAATTCATTAAAAGGTCAGAAAATAAAGGGCCTATGTGAAAAGGTTAAAAATAATTGGGATTAGTTATCCCAGAAAGGAAAAGACTAAACGGCTACTTAATTACTGTCTTTATTCCTTTGCAAAATGAGGTCTGCTCCATCCCAGCTGTCTCTGCTAATGAGAAAACTAGAAAAAGTGACCCTAAAAGAAAGCAAAGGAAATGTAGGTCATTCTTGGGACATTTTACGGAAGAGAGCAAACATTTAAAATCCTGCCATTCGTGAAAATATGGGTGCCCCTGGAGGACATTATGCTAAGTGAAATCAGCCAGACACAGGAAGACAAGTAGTGCATGAGCTCACTTACATCTTAAAAAAAGTCTTAAAACAGTCAATCTCATAGAAGCAGAGAGCTCACATAACAGCAAGAGATGGACCCTACATCTCCTCTTTTCCCCTAGACTGATATCAAAACAGTGAGTAGTTTCCAGCGGCCAGAGGGAGAAGGACGTGGGGAGATGCTGATCAAAGGGAACAAACTTTCAATTGTAAGATGATTATGTTCCCAATCTCTGATGTACAGCATGGTGACTCTATTGTATACTTAAGATTTGCTGGAAGAGTAGATCTTAAGTGTTCTTACCAAACGCACACAGGCACACATAACTATGGAACGAGATGGATGTGTTAATTAACTTGATTGTGGTAATCATTTCACAACACATACATGTATCAAATTGTTGGTTATTTACCTTAAATATATACAATTTTTGTTTGTCTATTGTACCTTAATACATCTGGAAGGAGGGAAGAGGTTACCTGAAGTGACTCTAGAATTGGATATTCAGGAAAGCCTGTCTTTCAGATGTAATGCCTTGGAAAGGGGACCTAGGGGTTGCTAGAAGAAACCAAAAATGGCACAAAAAAAATGGCGGAAACTGAAGGCAGGAGACATGGCTTCTGGTGGCCCTTCAAGTTCTCAAATCTTTAATACCTTGAATGTGAGCCTGAGCATCCCCCTCATTAAATGTCTCTGCTGCTGCCAGTGTGTGAAAACCAATTACGAGGGCCTTCTTGAGAAATGAGGACTTGGTTCTGCCACAGAGCCATAGAGGGAAATAAAAAGGTCAGCTCTCAAAAGCCCAGCTGGGAGTCAACTCTGCTTCTTCTGACCTTCCAAACTTTCCATTAGAAGGGCAGTGATCTCAGCGATTTACCAGCATGGGCAGCTGGGGCTGTGATTAGATAAAATGCTGTTAAGGGACTGAGTTAATACTCAGGCAGGGGCGCCTCAAGAGGACGTGTGTTGTGGGAGGGTCAAAGCCTTCCTACAGTCATTGGTAAGTTTATCTCCTTAATGGTATGGGGGTGGGGGTGGAAGGTTCATTCTGAATACTTGGGGGCTCCCTTTCCTCAGAAGGAAGCCTCTCCCATTTGTATACCCTCTACTTCCCAGTCTTCATCCATGGAACTCTAATCCCGTTAATGCCTTCAGTTTCTGTAATAGAGCCTCATCTGCTTTTCTCTTTGGCTTTAGGGAATAGTTGTCAGTCATTTGATGCCATCTATTTGGTTTCCTGCTGTGTTGGGAATCAGGGATAGAGTTTAAGCTCCTTTATTGAAGGGGGAGAAGGAAAAAGAAAGCCCCTTGCTATTGACTGGCTTTAAAACAGAGCAGA
>NW_026662135.1:0-2501 GCF_009828535.3 Hylobates moloch | reverse complement strand
GTGAGGAACTGAAAGGATGGATGTCTTTTTGAAACTGAATTAGGAAGGGACCTACTTTTGTTGACAGAAGAGACAGATGAATGGAACATCGTGGAGGATCTTCCAGGAGCCCTCTCTCATATAGAGGAAACCTGTGAACCGTTTTTCATTCTTCCTCTTGGCCGCAGACATTTCTTTAAACACGTGCTGACCTTCTGCTTGGAGGTCTCCTTGAGGACATTGTCTCAGAAATCTGTGTCGCAATATTAGAACTGATCGCCCATCCCTTTCCACTGTTAAATTTTCTCTACTGTCTCACCTTAGGCAATATGAAGTCCTGATTTTCTCTCGGGAACGGGAGCTGACCCAGTTAAGCGTGAAGTTACGGGAAGGGAGAGATGCCGCCCGCTCATTGATTGGGCATCTCCAGGCCCTTCTCACTCCGGATGAGCCGGACGAGTCCCAGGGGTGGGACCTCCGAGAACAGCTGGCTGAGGGATGTAGGCTGGCACAAAACCTCCTCCAAAAGCTCAGCCCAGGTAAGGTGGCCATAGGTCCTGATGACCCAAAACCCCGGGCTTATGAGAGACTCCAGACCTCCATACTTTCACAATGACAGTTGTAGCGGTGGTGTTTTTTTCCACTAAACATATGTGGCCATGACATGACCAGGACTTCCTGGGTAAGAACAGAGATGGGAAACCCATGGGGTTGGAGGTCACAGTATTGCAAAGGTCCCTCCTTCCTTGATGGAAGGTGGTCTTTGGAGCAAGAAGCAGCACGTTTCTAGTTTTAAAGGACAGGAAGGAGGCTGTGACAGGAGGGCGCTTGTTAGAGTGAAAAGAGCTCTGGACTCAAGAAGGCAGGTTCTCGGGCTGTCTCTTTGGCAGTGTTCTTAGTAACTGTCGGTGAGTGAGTGATTTATCCTTCCTGAGTTTCTCTGTCTCCATCTGCAAAGGCACGCAAATTGTCTCTTGCGAGTGTCGGAAGCATCCCAATGTGGGAACACTTAAGACTGCCTTTCAAAATGAGATAAAGCCCCTTACCGTGTGGTGCTGCAGAAGGCACTTGATGTGGGGGCATTTGGTGGTAGGAAGTGCTTCAGACTGGAGCCCTCCCCATAGAGAGAATGTCCCTGACTAACACGGCAGAAGCCACATGATGGAGGGCCAGTGAAGTCTCCTGATGCATAGAGGACCGTAGGACAAGTTTGTCCTCTCCTAAGAGAAAGAATGAGGTTTGAAATGTGAACCGTGACAGGACACCAGGCCTGTGCCTGGGAATCAGACCTGTAGCGGGATGGGGGAAGACAGCTGCCAAAGTCCAGAGAGAGGCTGCAGAAGCCTCCATCATATGGGGAGCAAAAGGTCTTTTCCATATTTGGCCACATCTTGATGATGGCACTCCAGATCAGAAATGCATTGCGTGATGGATCAGGAAACCATGCCAGGGCATTTTGATAAAGATAAAACATGAGAGCTTTCAGCTGAACAGTGACCCATGCCTAGATGTTCATGTCTCTGTGCACATTAGGCTGACTGCGCTTGCAGAGTGTGAAGTGGGAAATATCTGAACGAACACTTCTGTATTTACAGCAAATGCCCACGACGAGAACGAAGATGTTAAAGTTGAGGAGGCTGAGAAAGTAGAGGAATTATGTGCCCCCAGGTAACACTGAATAATCGGGAGCATGTAACGGGTGGTAACATATGAAAAAGGACTAGGAGGCACACCCTCTGTGGCATCTACGATGGGCCGAAAGCCTGCATTCCCTTGGCCACAGTATGTGAAATTCAACCCAGCTTAGACACAGGGTGTGGCTGCTGTTGCGTTTCTCCGTGTGTGGCGGGTGTCATGCCTGTACCGTACAGGGATAGCTGAGCCTTCGTCCTCCTCGGCTCCTATCTGTCCAGTGCAGTGAACACCAGTTGTTCTCTTCCTCTCTGGCTCCCATGGCAGCCATGCTCTGTTGCAGAGAGAAGAGGATTGTCTGTTCCCTCTTAAAGGGAACCTCCTGTTTGCTTTCTGGGGCCACTCTCTTAATGCCTCCTGTCAACACCAGCCAGGACTCCCTGGGGTCCAGTCCCTCTGTGTTTAATCTTCTGTCATCTCTATCCCACCTGGCTCATCTCAGGGAGGCGCAGACGGCTGAAGAACAGGAAGTCCCTGAGGACTCACTGGAGGAATGTGCCGTCACTCGTTCCAATAGCCACGGCCCTTGTGAGTCCAACCAGCCTCACGGGAACACCAAAATCACATTTGAGGAAGACCAAGTCGACCCACTTCTAGTTGTAGACAGTGCATCCTCTGATGATGAACGGCAGGATGCTCCAAACCTTCTCCCAGGTAGCCTCTATTTTCCTTGTGTCTCATACCTCTGCCTAGGCTATGGGAGATGAATTGTGAGGACAGGCTGTATACATACATACTGGTTTAGTCAGAAACTAGGATGGAGCTAGGTGCGGTGACTCACACGTATAATCACAGCACTTTGGGAGGCCCAAGTGGGAGGATCATTTGAG
>NW_026662134.1:0-2501 GCF_009828535.3 Hylobates moloch | reverse complement strand
TGATTCACAAAAATGCATCAGAGATAGACTATGGGACTCTGCCTAGGAAGAAGTGAGTCATCTTAACTTTCTTTTGCAGCAGAATCGGAGCCCAATCCCAACAAGGAGAATTCTGAAGAAACCAAGCTCAAGGCCGGGAACAGCACTGCTGGATCAGGTAAGATTTGACTCTTTCAAGGTGTGAAGGGACAGAGCAGCAACACAGGCTCCCCTGGGAAGGACACTGGGAGCTCCTTGGCAGCCAGGGCCGTACAGATCCTGGACACTGGAGAACAGAAGAGAGCTGGGGTTTGGTGGTAACCTCAGCTCCTGTGTGTCCAGGATGGACTAGGAATTTCAGGGTGTTCAGCTGGAGGCCCTTTCTCAAACTCTCATTGTGTTCACAGAACCAGAGTCCAGCTCATATCGGGAAAACTGCAGGAAAAGAAAAATCAGTTCCAAAAACAGCTGCCAAGACAGAGCAGGTAGAATCTTGGTGTTTATTGTTGTTGGTGGTGGTGGTGGTTTTTTTGTTTTTGGTTTGTGCCAAAAGGCAAATAATCAGGAAACTTTTAAACGAGGCTTGAGCGGAAAGGGAGTTACTTATTGACGAGTAAGTTTTTGAGATATTAGCACTCTGAGAATATCTGGGGACTCCCAAGAGGTTCAGCCTCACTTCATTCCAGTGCTGAGATGGTCAGGCAGGAATGGGAGAGACAAGTGGGGTTCACCTGGGTGCACAGGGGGTTCTGGAAATGAGGGTCTGTGGGGACTGCTCTGGTGAGTCTCTCATATGCTTTCTTTGCAGGGAACCATCCAGAAGAGGAGCTCAGCTTGATGTTGAAAAAGAAATCAAGATCCTCCACTGCTGTGCACAACAGTGAAATCCAGGAGACCTGTGATGCCCACCATAGGGGATGTTCCAGGGCTCGCACTGGGCACAGCAAGCGGCACAGGTCTCGGCCCCTAGGAGTCCAAACACCGTCACTTCGAAAAAGCTTGGTGACCTCGGTGCGAGCTATGTCAGAGGCTGTTTATCAAGACCTAGCCCAGGTGTGGGCACAGCAGATCCATTCTCCACTGACCTGTGAGCAGCTGACACTGCTCACTCAGCTCCGGGGGCCTCTGTGTGCCCAGGTGCAGACCTTGTATTCCATGGCCACCCAGGCAGCTTATGTCTTCCCTGCAGAGGCCTGGCTTGTCCCAGCCACACTGCCTGGTCCTGGGGATTCAGCCCTGGAGAGAGAAGCCCAGCCTTTCCCTGGGCAGGAGATAACTGAGACTGTCAGTGGATCAGATGAGGCTAGGCTGGGAGCACCCTGACCCTATTCAGCAGAGATGCAGCTCTTGGAATGAGAACAATGACCTGCTTCTTCTCAGATTCTTCCAGATGACCAGCAGTGAAAATTTTAGACACACTGTGTTAATAAATGACAGAACCTGAAGAAGTCATAGGAAAAAACTTGAGTGGTATACTCAGAACGGTGAGCCCTGCATTTTGCAGAGGTCTAAGGCTATAGACAAATTTTATATTTCATGTTAGACATTTGATGCCTTTTGGATGTCTGACAGTCGTGCATTTCTATATAATCAGAAAAATATTAGAATGTAATCGTGAATTTGCATATTTTAGACTGCAGAAACGTAAATATAAAATTATATGTTCCTTTTTTTTTTTTTTTTTTGAGACAGTCTTGCTATGTTACCCAGGCTGGAGTGCAGTGGCAAAATCTTAGCTCGCTGCAGCCTCTGCTTCCTGGGTTCAAACAATTCTCATGCCTCAGCCTCCCAAGTAGCTGGGACTACAGGAATGTACTGCCATGCCTGGCTAATTATTTTTTCTTGTATTGTTAGTAGAGACAGAGTTTTGTCACTTTGGCCAGGTTGGCCTCGAACTCAGGTGATCCTCCAGCCTCTGCCTCCCAACGTGCTGGGATTACAGGCATGAGCCCCCTTACCAAGAAATTGCTTCTCTTTTAATCCGGAAAATGTTGTAGGCTCTCCCTCTTCCAGCCTGAACCCATGGAGTACTAATATCCACAAACCATTAATAGCACTCCCTGTGAAAAAATGTTTATACATTTTTAGAGTTTGATATAATTACAGTAAAATTACTATGCAAGCTGTTTACTTTTAATATTTCTACATGAAATTTAAGTCAAGATATATTAAATGGTAAATGATTGTACTTATTTATTGAACTGCCTCATGTTTTTCATTTTAAAATCCTAAATTTATATTTTATTGTATTTTATACATTTCAATTGATTGTACTATATTGCAGGATATGGAGATTTCATCACATACTACAATACAGTGTATTTTGTTATATTTGAGGTATATTCTATTTGTATTTTGTACTGAGATCATACAATCTTTCATTATCTAAGTATATTAATTACTTTTTGGTTGCTTTATAATTTTCATTTTATGTAATGAAATAAACATTAATGTTGTTTGGAATTTTAAATTTCTTTCATATGGAATTTGTATTTAATAAAGATGTGAAAAGAGAATGTCTT
>NW_026662133.1:0-2502 GCF_009828535.3 Hylobates moloch | reverse complement strand
ATTCCATTCCATTCTTTCCATTCCATTCCATTCCGTTCCATTGCACTCTATTCCTTTCCATTCCATTCTATTGCACTCCATTCCTTCCATTCCACCCTATTCTATTCTATTCTTTTCTTTCAGCGAGATCTCAATCTGTCACCCTGGCTGCATTGCAGTGGCCCAATATCAGCTCACATTTTATTTCACAGTTCCATTCCATTCCATTCCATCCCATTCAATTCCATTTCATTCCATTACATTCCACTCCATTGCCTTCCTTTGCATTCCATTCCATTCCATTCCTTTCCATTCCATTCCATTCCATTCCATTCCATTCCATTCCATTCCATTCCACTCCATTCCATTCCATTCCATTGCATTCCATTCAATTCCATTCCATTCCGTTCCGTTCCGTTCCATTCCTTTCCATTCCAAACTATTCTATTCTATTCCTTGGTTTCAAAATGCTCTCAATCATTCACCCTGGTTGGATAGAGGTGTCACAATGTCAGCTCATATTTTATTTCACTGTTGCATTCCATTCCATTAAATTCAATTCCATTCCATTTCATTTCATTCCATTCCTTTCCATTCCGTTCCATTGCACTCCATTGCATTTCATTTCATTCCATTCCTTTCCATTGCGTTCCATTGCACTCTTTTTCATTCCATTCTATTCCATTCCAATCCATTCCATTCCATTCCAATCCATTCCATTCCATTCCATTCCATTGCATTCCCTTCCATTCCATTCCATTCAATGTCATTTCTTTCAATTGCATTCCATTCCGTTCCATTGCACTCTGTTCCCTTCCATTCCATTCCATTCCTTCCATTCCACACTATTCTATTCTATTCTTTTCTTTCAACAACTTCTCAATCTGTCATCCTGGCTGGATTGCAGTGGCACAGTAGCAGCTCACATTTTATTTCACAGTTCCATTGCATTCCATTCCATCCCATTCTTTCCTTTCATCCTTACTTTGATTCATTTTTCTTTGATTCATTTTTATTCATTCCCTACTTCTCTCCATGATTCTATTCTATTCTTTTCTTTCAACAAGATCTCAATCTGTCACCCTGGCCGCATTGCAGTGGCACAATATCAGCTCACATTTTATTTCACAGTTCCATTCCATTCCATTCCATCCCATTCGATTCCATTTCATTCCATTCCATTCCATTCCACTCCATTGCACTCCTTTGCATTCCATTCCATTCGATTCCATTCCATTCCATTCCATTCCATTCCATTGCATTCCATTCAATTCCATTCCATTCCATTCCTTTGCATTGCATTCCATTCCATTCCATTCCATTCCATTCTATTCTATTCCATTCCATTCCATTCCGTTCCATTCCATTCCGTTACATTGAACTCCATTCCTTTCCATTCCATTCCATTCCATTCCATTCCTTTCCATTCCGTTCCATTCCGTTCAATTGCATTCCATTCCATTCCATTCCATTCCTTTCCATTCCGTTCCACACTATACCATTCTATTCCTTTCTTTGAAACAGCTCTCAATCTGTCAGCCTGGCTGGATTGCAATGGCACAATGTCAGCTTACATTTTATTTAAGCATTCCATTCCATTCCATTTCATTCCACACTTTTCTATTGTATTCATTACTTTCAAAATGTTCTCCATCTGTCACCCTTGCTGGATTGAAGTGACACAATGTCAGCTCACATTTTATTTCAGTGTTCCATTCCATTCAATTCCATTGCATTCCATTCCATGTCATTGCATTCCATTCCGTTATGTTCCCTTGCAATCCATACCATTCCATTCCAATCCATTGCATTCCACTCCATTCCATTCCATTCCATTCCAATCCATTGCATTCCATTCCATTCCATTCCACTCCACAGTATTGTGTTCTATTCCTTTCTTTCAATATGTTCTCAATCTGTCACCCGGGCTGAATTGCAGTGGCAGAAGGTTAGCACATATTTTATTGCACCATTCCTTTCCATTCCATTCCATTCCATTCCTTTCCATTCCACTCCATTCCAATCCATTCCATTCCACTCCATTCCAGTGCATATCGTTCCATTCCGTTCCATTACCGTCCATTCTATTCCTTTCCATTCAATTCCATTCCACAGTATTCTATTCTATTCCTTTCTTTCAGCAAGTTCTCAATCTGTCAACCTGGCTGGATTGCAGTGGCACAATGTCAGCTCATATTTTATTTCACCATTCCATTCCATTCTATTCCATTTCATTCCACTGAATTCCATTCCATGCCATTAAATTCCATTCCATTCCACTCCATTTCATTCCATTCTGTTCCATTCCGTTCCATTGCTCACCATTCCATTCCATTCCATACCATTCCATTCCATCCCGTGACATTCCATTCCATACCGTTCAATTCCATTCTATTCCATTCTATTCCACGGCATTATATTCTATTTCTTTCTTTCAACAAGTTCTCAATCTGTCACCCTGGCTGGATTGCAGTGGCAAAATGGCATCTCACGTTTTATTTCACCGTTCCATTCCATTCCATT
>NW_026662132.1:0-2502 GCF_009828535.3 Hylobates moloch | reverse complement strand
ATTCCACTCCATTCCAGTCCACCCTTCTCCTCTCTACTCCACTCCACCCCACTCTACTCCACTCCATTACATTCCATCCCATTCCATTCCACACCCTTCCACTCCATTCCACACCACTCCTCTCCACTCTACTCCACTCCATTCCATTAAATTCCTTTCCCCTCCACTACACTGCACTCCACTACGTTCCATTCCATCCCATCCAATTCCAGTCCATTCCACTCATCTGCACTCCAATCCAATCCTTCCCATTCCACTCCATTCCTTTCCATTCTTATTGACAGGGTCCCACTCTGTCACCGAGGCGGCAGTGCCATGGCAATATATCAGCTCACATTTCATTTCACAATTCCATTCCATTCCATTCCACTCCAATCCACTCCAATCCACTGTACTCCATTTAATTCCACTCCATTCCACTGCACTCCTCTCCACGCCACTCCTATTCATTCCATTCCATTCCATCCCATTCCATTCCAGTCCATTCCACTCCACTCCACTCCATTACATTCCATCCCATTCCATTCCACTCCATTCCACAACACTGCACTCACCTCCCCTACACTCCACTGCATAACGTTCCATTCAATCCCATTCCATTCCACTCCATTCCACTCCACTCCACTCCATTCCATTCCTTCCATTCCATTCCAATCCATTCCACGACACTGCGCTCACCTCCCCTACACTCCACTCCATAACATTCCATTCCATCTCATTCCATTCCACTCCATTCCACTCCACTCCACTGCAATCCACTCCACTACACTCCTCTCCACTCCATTCCAATTCTCTTCATTCTGTTCCTTTCCGTTCCTTTCCACTTCATTGCATTTCATTCCTTTCTTTCGAAATGGTCTCACTCTGTCACCCAGGCTGGAGTGCAGTGGCACAATCTCAGCTCACATTTCATGTCACTATTTTATTCCATTGCATTCCACTCCACTCCACACCATTCCACTATATTCCACTCCAATACACTCCACTCCACTCAGTTCCATTCCATCCCATTGCATTCCACTCCATTCCAATCCACTCCTGTCCTCTCTACTTCATTCCACGCCACTCTACTCCTTTCCATTCCATTCCATTCCTTTCCTTTCCATTCCATTCCATTCCATTCCATTCCACTCCATTCCACTACACTGCACACCCCCACACTCCCTTCCATTCCCTTCCACTCCGTTCTACTCCACTCCTCTTGACTCCACTCCAGACCATTCCATTCCATGCCAACCCATTCCATTCCAGTCTATTCCACTCCACTCCATTCCACTCCAATCCACTCCAGTCCATTTAATTATATTCCATTCCATTATATTCCATTCCAATTTTTTTACAGGATCTCACTATGTCACCCAGGCTGGAGTGCAGAGACATAATCTCAGCTCGCATTTTCTTTCACCTTTCTATTCCATTCCATTCCACTCCACTCCACTCCATTCCATTCCATTCCATTCCATCCCATTGGATTCCACTCCATTCCAATCCACTCCACTCCACTTCACTAAATTCCACTCCATCACGTTCCATTACACTGCATTCCACACCACTCCACTCCACTGCACTGCGTTCCACTGCACTTGACTCCATTCCATTCCATCCCATTCCACTCCAATCAACTCAACTTTCTTCCATTCCATTACATCCATTTCCATTCCACGCTATTCCATGCCACTGCAACCCTCTCCACTACACTTCACTCCACTCCACTCCATTCCAATCCATTCCATTCCACACCATCTATTCCCTTTCTTTCTTTTGACGGTTTCTCACTCTGTAACCCAGGCAGTATTGCAGTTGCACAATCTCAGGTCACATTTTATTTCACCATTCCATTCCATTCCATTCCATTCCATCCCATTCCATTCCACTCCAATCAACTCAACTCCCTTCCATTCCATTACATCCATTTCCATTCCACACTATTCCATGCCACTGCAACCCTCTCCACTACACTTCACTCCACTCCACTCCACTCTACTCCACTCCATTCCAATCCATTCCATTCCACACCATCTATTCCCTTCCTTTCTTTCGGCAATTTCTCACTCTGTAACCCAGGCAGTATTGCAGTGGCACAATCTCAGGTCCCATTTTATTTCACCATTCCATTCCATTCCATTCCACTCCATTCATTGCCATTCCATTCTTTCCATTCCGTTCCATTGCACTCCATTCCACTCCACTCCTCTCCACTCTTCTCCATCTGATTCCATCCCATTTCATTCTACCCCGTTCCATTCCACTCCACTCCTCTCTATCCCACACATTCCATTCGATTCCATTCCATCCCATTCCAGTCCACTCCTTTCCACTCCACTCCAATCCACTCCACTCCAATCCACTCCATAACGTTCCATAACATTCCATTTGACTCCGTTCCTCTCCTCTCCACTCCACCGCACTCCATTCCATTCCATTCCATTCCATTGCATTCCATTGCATTCCATTCCATTCCATTCCATTCCATTGCATTCCATTCCATTCCATTGCATTCTA
>NW_026662131.1:0-2503 GCF_009828535.3 Hylobates moloch | reverse complement strand
CATCCCCTTGGGGGCTCTAGGGGAGGTTCTGTTCCTTGTCTCTTTCAGCTTACGGTGGCTCCAGTTGTTCCTTGGCTTATGGCCACCTCACTCCAGTCTCTATCTGTGGTCACCATCGCCTCCTCCTCTTAGTGTTTCTCCTCTGCATGTCTCTTATAAAAACACTTGTCATTAGATTTAGGACCCACCCGGATAATCTAGGATGATCTCCTCTCAAGATCCTTCACTTAATTACATCTGCAAAGACGCTTTTTCCAAATAAGGTCATGTTCACGAGTTCCGGGGATTAGAACGTGGACATGTTTTTGGGCGGCCACCATTCAACCCTCTACAGTGCTTATTTTATCCGCGAATTTATTGATAGTCCCTCTTGTTTCTTCAAGTTCTTTACTTTTTTTTTTCCTAGCATAGGCAGACAGAGATAGGGTAGAGGTGAGGGGCACAGATGACTGTTGGGGGAAACGCCAGGCCCCACTGCAGCTCAGACCTGCCTACACTCACCCCTCTCCCCTAAGCCCTGGCTCGTGTTTCCCCCTTCCTCTCAATAAAGCACACCAGCTACCAGCTGTCTGTTTCCTGAGAACCTTTTTCTTTTTTAAATTGACCGTGACATTACATGCTGGGTGCCCAGCTTCCTTGATATCCCTCAATCAAACAACAACAGCAAATGTTTTAAAATACTCTCTTGTCAAGTCTTCAGGAGAACTGACGCAGGTAACAAAACATAACCATTGGTGGCTGCCTGGATTGACTGCTGTCAGTCATGCTCCTAGACACAGGCCTGCTAGGGCTCCTGATCCTTCTAGAACTTACAAGTGACTATTTCGCTAGCACTTACTTCGTTTGTCTCTAAAGATTCCTCCTTTACTCTGCTGAGTTGGCTGTCTCTCTCTCCCTCTGTGGATGTCTGCTGTTCACAAAGGGAAGTTGAGGGGCACCCCGGCCCCTATTCCTCAGGCCCAGGTAAAACCCAATCAGCAGAATTTTTTTTTTTTTTGATACAGCATCTTGCTCTGTCGCCCAGGCTGGAGTGCAGTGGCGCGATTACGGCTTGTAGCTTCTGCCTCCTGGGCTCAAGCAATCCTTCTTCCACCTCAGGCTCCTGAGTAGCTGCAACTACAGGCGTGCCACCACTCCCAGCTAATTTTTGCATTTTTTGTAGAGATGGGGTTTTGTCATGTTGCCAAGATTGGTCACAAACTCCTGGGCTCAAGCGATCTGCCTGCCTCATCCTCCTGAAGTGCTGGGATTACAGGCATAAGCCACCAAGCCTGGCCAGTTTTCTCATCCTGACCTGCTTATTTTTTAAAACTTTAATATGAAATTATGAAATTATTGTTGCAATTTTTAACACAAAAGTTTTCAAATGTACAGAATACATTTGAATACTTATATATCCAGCACCTAGATTCAACAGTTGTTAAAACTTTGGCATATTTGCTTTATCTATATGTAGGTTAAACATGATTTTAAAAGCATTATGATATTTTACCTTGAAATACTCAACATGCTTACTTAGAACATGATATTCTCCTCCATCCTCGCAGCCCGATTGTCACCTGGTGGCTTATTAGAGTTACAGAATCTCAGCCCCATCCAGACCCAACCGAGTTAGAATCTGCATTTTAACAAATCTCTAGGTGATTCATATGCAAGTTAAAATTGAAGAAGCACTGTCCTATAGAACCAAAATACTATTATCAGACCTATCTCTAATCCAGATCTTTACTGCTCTTGTCTTTTAAAAGAATTGACAGTTAAATGTTGATTTGAATCAAATGCTGAAGATCACCCACTAGCAGTTGCTAAAATGCATTTATTATACCTTTTTTTCTTTATCTCCCCTCTGTCTTCCCCTGCCCTGCCCTTTCCTGGTCCTCCTCCTGCCAGGAGAGCTCATGGATGGCCGAAGGGGCCTGGTGCCTTCCAATTTTGTAGAGCGTGTATCGGATGATGACCTCCTGACCTCCCTCCCTCCAGAGCTGGCCGATTTGTCCCACAGCTCAGGTCCTGAACTCAGTTTCCTGAGTGTAGGTGGGGGTGGCAGCAGTAGCGGGGACCAAAGCAGCGGGGGACGGAGCCAGCCCAGACCTGAGGAGGAGGATGCAGGCGACGAGCTCAGTCTGACCCCATCACCGGAGGGCCTGGGCGAGCCTTCTGCCGTGCCTTACCCCCGCCGTCTGGTGGTCCTCAAGCAGCTGGCCCACAGCGTGGTGCTGGCCTGGGAGCCACCTCCTGAGCGAGTGGAGCTACACGGCTTCCATATCTGTGTGAATGGGGAGCTGAGACAGGCCCTGGGGCCTGGGGCGCCACCCAAGGCTGTGCTGGAGAACTTGGACCTGCGGGCTGGGCCCCTTCATATTTCTGTCCAGGCTCTGACCAGCCGGGGCAGCTCTGACCCACTGCGCTGTTGCTTGGCGGTGGGTGCCCGGGCCAGAGTGGTGCCCAGCCAGCTGCGGGTCCATCGATTGACAGCCACTTCTGCTGAGATCACCTGGGTGCC
>NW_026662130.1:0-2503 GCF_009828535.3 Hylobates moloch | reverse complement strand
CACAGTGAGATACCATCTCACTGTGGTTTTGATTTGCATTTCTCTGATGGCCAGTGATGATGAGCATTTCTTCATGTGTTTTCTGGCTGCATAAATGTCTTCTTTTGAGAAGTGTCTGTTCATGTCCTCTGCCCACTTTTTGATGGGGTTGTTTGTTTTTTTCTTGTAAATTTGTTTGAGTTCATTGTAGATTCTGGATATTAGCCCTTTGTCAGATGAGTAGGTTGCAAAAATTTTCTCCCATTCTGTAGGTTGCCTGTTCACTCTGATGATAGTTTCTTTTGCTGTGCAGAAGCTCTTTAGTTTAATGAGATCCCATTTGTCGATTTTGGCTTTTGTTGCCATTGCTTTTGGTGTTTTAGACATGAAGTCCTTGCCCACGCCTATGTCCTGAATGGTATTGCCTAGGTTTTCTTGTAGGATTTTAATGGTTTTAGGTCTAACATATAAGTCTTTAATCCATCTTGAATTAATTTTTGTATAAGGTGTAAGGAAGGGATCCAGTTGCAGCTTTCTACATATGGCTAGCCAGTTTTCCCAGCACCATTTATTAAATAGGGAATCCTTTCCCCATTTCTTGTTTTTGTCAGGTTTGTCAAAGATCAGATAGTTGTAGCTATGCGGCATCATTTCTGAGGGCTCTGTTCTGTTCCATTGATCTATGTCTCTGTTGTGGTACCAGTACCATGCTGTTTTGGTTACTGTAGCCTTGTAGTATAGTTTAAAGTCAGGTAGCGTGATGCCTCCAGCTTTGTTCTTTTGGCTTAGGATTGACTTGGCGATGCGGGCTCTTTTTTGGTTCCATATGAACTTTAAAGTAGTTTTTTCCAATTCTGTGAAGAAAGTCATTGGTAGCTTGATGGGGATGGCATTGAATCTATCAATTACCTTGGACAGTATGGCCATTTTCACGATATTGATTCTTCCAACCCATGAGCATGGAATGTTCTTCCATTTGTTTGTATCCTCTTTGATTTCATTGAGCAGTGGTTTGTAGTTCTCCTTGAAGAGGTCCTTCACATCCCTTGTAAGTTGGATTCCTAGGTATTTTATTCTCTTTGAAGCAATTGTGAATGGGAGTTCACTCATGATTTGGCTCTCTGTTTGTCTGTGATTGGTGTACAAGAATGCTTGTGATTTTTGTACATTGATTTTGTATCCTGAGACTTTGCTGAAGTTGCTAATCAGCTTAAGGAAATTTTGGGCTGAGACAATAGGTTTTTCTAGATATACAATCATGTCATCTGCAAACAGGGACAGTTTGACTTCCTCTTTTCCTAATTGAATACCCTTTATTTCCTTCTCCTGCCTGATTGCCCTGGCCAGAACTTCCAGCACTATGTTGAATAGGAGTGGTGAGAGAGGGCATCCCCGTCTTGTGCGAGTTTTCAAAGGGAATGCTTCCAGTTTTTGCCCATTCAGTATGATATTGGCTGTGGGTTTGTCATAGATAGCTCTTATTATTTTGAGATATGTCCCATCAATACCTAGTTTATTGAGAGTTTTTAGCATGAAGGGTTGTTGAATTTTTTCAAAGGCCTTTTCTTCATCTATTGAGATAATCCTGTGGTTTTTGTCTTTGGTTCTGTTTATATGCTGGATTACATTGATTGATTTGCATATGTTGAACCAGCTTTGCATCCCAGGGATGAAGCCCACTTGATCATGGTGTATAAGCTTTTTGATGTGCTGCTGGATTCGGTTTGCCAGTATTTTATTGAGGATTTCTGCATCAATGTTCATCAAGGATATTGGTCTGAAATTCTCTTTTTTGGTTATGTCTCTGCGAGGCTTTGGTATCAGGACGATGCTGGCCTCATAAAATGTGTTAGGGAGGATTCCCTCTTTTTCTATCAATTGGAATAGTTTCAGAAGGAATGGTACCAGTTCCTCCTTGTACCTCTGGTTGAATTCGGCTGTGAATCCATCAGGTCCTGGACTCTTTTCGGTTGGTAAGCTATTGATTATTGCCACAATTTCAGAGCCTGTTATTGGTCTATTCAGAGATTCAACTTCTTCCTGATTTAGTCTTGGGAGGGTGTATTTGTTGAGGAATTTATCCATTTCTTCTAGATTTTCTAGTTTATTTGCATAGAGGTGTTTGTAGTATTCTCTGATGGTAGATTGTATTTCTGTGGGATTGGTGGTGATATCCCCTTCTTCATTTTTTATTGCATCTATTTGATTCTTCTCTCTTTTTCTCTTTATTTGTCTTGCTAGCAGTCTATCAATTTTGTTGATCTTTTCAGAAAACCAGCTCCTGGCTTCATTAATTTTTTGAAGGGTTTTTTGTGTCTCTATTTCCTTCAATTCTGCTCTGATTTTAGTTATTTCTAGCCTTCTGCTAGCTTTTGAATGTGTTTGCTCTTGCTTTTCTAGTTCTTTTAATTGTGATGTTAGGGTGTCAATGCCTTCTCTTCTGGGCATTTAGTGCTATAAATTTCCCTCTACACACTGTTTTGAATGTGTCCCAGAGATTCTGGTATGTTGTGTCTTTGTTCTC
>NW_026662129.1:0-2503 GCF_009828535.3 Hylobates moloch | reverse complement strand
ACTGTGAGGTCTATGGTGGAAAAGGAAATATCTTCACATAAAAACTAGACAGAAGCATTCTTACAAACACCTTTGTGATACGTGCATTCTTCTCACAGCATAGAACCTTACTTTTGATAGAGCAGTTTTGAAACTCTCTTTTTGTGTTATCTGCCATGGATCATTTTTGCCTTTTGAGGCCTATCTTGGAAAGGGAAATATCTTCATATAAAAACTAGACAGAAGCATTCTGACAAACTTCTTTGTGATGTGTGCATTAATGTCAAAGTTGAACCTTACTTTTGATTTAGGAGTTTTCAAACACTCTTTTTGTAGAGTCTGCAAGGGGATATTTTGAGCGCTTTGAGGCCTATGGTGGAAAAGGAAATACCTTCACATAAAAACTACACAGAAGTATTCTGACAGACTTCTTTGTGCTGTGTGCATTCGTCTCACCAAGTTAAACCTTACTTTTGATAGAGCAGGTTTGAAACCCTCTTGTAGAATCTGCAAGTGGACCTTTGGAGTGCTTTGACACCATGGTGGAAAAGGAAATATATTCACAAAAAACCTACACAGAAGTATTCTGACAAACTTCTTTGTGATGTGTGCTTTCATCTCACAGAGTTGAAACTGACCTATGATAGAGCAGCTTTGAAACACTCTCTTTGTAGAATCTGCCATTGGACATTTGAAGTGCTTTGAGGCCTATGATTGGAAAGAAAATATCTTCACATAAAAACTAGACGGAAGAATTCTGACAAACACCTTTGTGATACGAGCATTCTTCTCACAGAGTTGAACTTTACTTTTGATAGAACAATTTTGAAACTCTCTTTTTTATAATCAGCAATGAGACCTTTGTTGCCTTTTGAGGCCTATCTTGGAAAGGGAAATATCTTCATATAAAAACTAGACAGAAACATTTTGACAAACTTCTTTGTGATGTGTGCATTTGTGTCACAGAGTTGAAGCTTACCTTTGATTGAGCAGTTTTGAAACCCACTTTTTGTAGAATTTGCAAGTGGGCATTTGGAGCGCTTTGAGGCTTATGGTGGAAAAAGAAATATCTTCATACAAAAACTACACAGAAGTATTCTGGCAAACTTCTTTGTGATGTGTGCATTCATCTCACAGTGTTGAACCTTACTTTTGATAGAGCAGCTTTGAAACACTCTTTTTGTAGAATTTGCAAGTGGGCATTTGGAGCACTTTGAGGCCTCTGGTGCAAAAGGAAATATCTTCACATGAAAACTAGACAGAAGCATTCTGACAAATTTCTTTGTGATGTGTGCATTCATCTCACAGTGGTAAACCTTAGTTTGCATTGGGCATCTTTGAAACACTCTTTTTGTAGAATCTGCAATTGGACATTTGTAGCGCTTTGAGGCCTATGGTGGAAAAGGAAATATCTTCACATAAAAACTGGACAGAGGAATTCTGACAAATGCTTTTGTGATACATGCCTTCTTCTCACAGAGTTAAACTTTTCTTTTGATAGAGCAGTTTTGAAACTTTTTTGTATTATCTGCAATGGGATATTTGTTGCCTTTTGAGGCCTATCTTGGAAAGGGATATATCTTCATGTAAAAACTAGACAGAAGCATTCTGACAAACTTCTTCGTGATGTGTGCATTTTTGTGTCACAGAGTTCAAACTTACTTTTAATTGAGCAGTTCTGAAACCCACTTTTTGCAGAATCTGCAAGTGGACATTTGTAGCGCCTTGAGGCTTTTGGTGGAAAAAGAAATATCTTCACACAAAAACTACACAGAAGTATTCTGAACAACTTCTTTGTGATGTGTGCATTCATCTCACAGAGTAGAACCTTACTTTTGATAGATCAGCTTTGAAGCACTCTTTCTATAGAATTTGCAAATGGACATTTGGAGTGCTTTGAGGCCTATGGTGGAAAAGGAAATATCTTCACATAAAAACTAGACAGAAGCATTCTGACAAACTTCTTTGTGATATGTGCATTCATCTTACAGTGTTGAACCTTACTTTTCATAGAGCAGCTTTGAAATACTTTTTTTGTAGAATCTGCAAGTGGACATTTGAGCGCTTTCAGGCCAATGCTGGAAATGGAAGTATCTTCACATAAAAACCAGACAGAACCATTCTGACAAATGCCTTTGTGATATGTACATTATTCTCACAGAGTTGAACTTTACTTTTGATAGAGCAGTTTTGAAACCATCTTTTTGTATTATCTGCCATGGGACATTTTTTACCTTTTGAGGCCTATCTTGGAAAGGCAAATATCTTCATATAAAAACTAGACAGAAGCATTCTGTCAAACTTCTTTGTGATGTGTGCATTAATGTCACAGAGTTGAACCTTAATTTTGATATAGCAGTTTTAAAAAACTCTTTTTGCAGATTCTGCAAGTGGAGGTTTGGAGCACTTTGAGGCCTATGGTGGAAAAGGAAATATCTTCATATAAAAACGAGACAGAAGCATTCTGACAAACTTCTTTGTGATACATGAATTCATCTCACAGAGTTGAACTTTACTTTTGATA
>NW_026662128.1:0-2504 GCF_009828535.3 Hylobates moloch | reverse complement strand
TGGAATGGAATAGAATGGAATGCAAAGGAACGGAATGGAATGGAAAGAAGGAGATTGGAGGGCAGATTAGTGGAATGGAGTAGAAAGGAAAGGAGTGGAGTGGAGTGGAGTTTAGTGGAATGGAACGGAAAGGAGTGGAGTTGAATAGGAATGAAAGGAGTGGAGTTGAGCGGAGTGGAGTACGGTGGATTCGAGTGGAATGGAATGGAAAGGAATGGAACGGAATGGAATGGAATGGAATGGAATGGAATGAAGTGGATATGAGTGGAGTGGAGTGGAATGGAATAGAATGAAGGAAATGGAATGGAATGGAATAAAATGAAACGGAATAGAACGGAATGGAATGGGAGTGCAGTGAAGTGCAGTGTAGTGGAATGGAATAGAAATGAATGGAGTGGAGGGGAGGGGACAGGAATGGAATGGAAAGGAATGGAATTGAGAGGATTGGAGTGGAGTTCAGTGGAGTTGATTAGAGTGGATTAGCATGGAATGGAATGCAACGGAATGGAATGGAATGCAGTCGATTGGAATGGAGTGGAGTGGAATAAAATGGAAAGAAAGGGAATGGAATGGAATGGAACGCAATGGAAA
The DNA here is from genome assembly GCF_009828535.3 of Hylobates moloch. Classification (NCBI taxonomy): domain Eukaryota; kingdom Metazoa; phylum Chordata; class Mammalia; order Primates; family Hylobatidae; genus Hylobates; species Hylobates moloch. The sequence goes on along the minus strand of NW_026662128.1, from coordinate 1,913 downwards.
GGAATAGAATGGAATGCAAGGGCACAGAATGGAATGGAAAGGAATGGAATGGAATGGAGTGGAGTGGAGTGCAGAGTATTGGAATGGAGTAGAAAGGAATGGAGTGGAGGGAGGGGACTGTGGTTGAGTGGAATGCAATGCCAAGGAGTGGACTGGAATGGAGAGGAATGGAAATCTATATAGTGGAGTATAGTGGAGTGTATTCAAGTGGAATGTAATGGAATGGAATGCGATGGAATAGAATGATGTGGATTGGAGTGGAATGGAATGGAAGGGAATGGAATGGAATGGACTGCAATGGAACGGCATGGAAAGGAATGGAATGGAATGGAATGGGAGTGCCGTGGAGTGCAGTGTAGTGGACTGGAGTAGAAAGGAATGGAGTTGAGTGGAGGGGACTGGAATGGAACGGAAAGGAATGGAATGGAGAGGAGTGGAGTGGAGTTGAGTGGAGTGGATTAGAATGGATTCGAGTGCAATGGAATGCAATGGAATGGAATGGAATGCTATGGATTTGAGTGGAGGGGAGTGGAATGGAATGGAAAGGAAAAGAATGGAATGGAATGGAATGCAATGGAACAGAATGGAATGCAATGGAGTGGAGTGAAGTGCAGTGTAGTGGAATGGAGAAGAAAGGAATGGAGTGGAGTGGAGTGGAATGGAGTGGAATGGAATGGAGTGGAGTGGTGTGGCGTGGTGTGGTATGGAATGGAATGGAGAGGAGTGGAGTGAAGTGCAGTGGATTTGAGAGGAATGGAATGGAATGCAGTGAACTGGAATGGAGTGGAGAGGAATTGGAAGGAATGGAGTGGAGAGGAATTGGAAGTAATGGAGTGGAGTGGATTAGAGTCGATTTGAGTGGAATGGAATGGAATGTAGTGTAGTGGAGTGCAGTGTAGTGGAATGGAGTAGAAAGGAGTGGAGTGGAAAGAAACGGAATGGAAGGGAATGGAATGGAATGGAGTGGTGTGGAGTGCAATGGGAAGGAATGAAATGGAGTGGAGTGCAGTGGAGTGGAATGGAATGGAAAGGAAAAGAATGGAATGGAATGGAATGCAATGGAACAGAATGGAATGCAATGGAGTGGAGTGAGGTGCAGTGATGTGGAATGGAGTAGAAAGGAATGGAGTGGAGTGGAGTGGAATAGAGTGGAGTGGTGTGGAGTGGTGTGCTATGGAATGGAGGGGAGAGGAGTGGAGTGAAGTGTAGTGGATTCGAGAGGAATGGAATGGAATGCAGTGAACTGGAATGGAGTGGAGAGGAATTGGAAGGAATGGAGTGGAGTGGAGTGGAGTGGATTAGAGTGGATTCACGTTAAATGGAATGGAATGGAATGGAATGGAATGTAGTGGAGTGGAGTGCAGTGTAGTGGAATGGAGTAGAAAGGAGTGGAGTGCAATGAAATGGAATGGAAGGGAATGGAATGGAATGGAGTGGTGTGGAGTGCAATGGGAAGGAATGAAATGGAGTGGAGTGGAGTGGAGTAGAGTGGCTTCGAGTTGAATGGAATAGAATGGAACGGGATGGAATGGAATGGAATGGAATGGAATGCAAGTGGATTAGAGTGGAGTGGGATGGTATGGAATGGAATGGAAGGCAGTGGAATGGAATCGAATGCAATGGAATGGAATGGAATGAAATGAAATGGAATGGAATGCAGTGGAGAGGAGTGCAGTGTAGTGGAGTGAAGTAGAAAGGAAAGGAGTGTAGTGGAGAGTAGTGGAGTGGAGTTGAGTGGAATGGAGTGGAATGGAATGGAATGGAATGGAATAGAATAGAATGGAATGGAGTGGAGAGGGTGGAGTGGATTGGGAAGGAATGGAATGGAGTTGAGTGTAGTGGAGTAGAGTGGTTTCGAGGGGAATGGAACGAAATGGAATGGAATGGAATGGAGTGGAATGGAATGGAATGAA
>NW_026662127.1:0-2504 GCF_009828535.3 Hylobates moloch | reverse complement strand
TTAAATTTCTGGATGATGATGTTTGTTATTTAAGAGCCAGAGGTTGGTGGAGTTGGTTTGTTTAGAGGAGATCTGATGGCCTCCTTACTCTCACCAAAGCAACTTTTCCCTCAGGGGTCTCCCATCTTCTTATTCAGAGAGGCAGCTGAGGCAGGACAGTGGGGCTAGCTGTAGACCAGGTGAGGGCACGGGCTGCTGGGGTGACCCCCCCTTCCCCAGTGTATATATTGTATCTGTGTAACATTTTGTATATTCTGGGGGGTGGGGCCGCCCCTGTATCGTACCGAGTGGAGGTCAGAGCTGGCATATGGGGAGGAGGTTCTAATAATTATTTGCATCTGGGAAACGTATTTATTGCTAGCACAGGACAGAGGAAGGAGGCGGGGATGGGGTCGTGGTTCCCTTGGTGATGCGACTCCTGTTTATTTTGCTTTTCATTTTGGAATAAATGGATTTAGCCATACTGCTCAGCCTGGTGTGTTCCCGTTTCCTTCGCTGGGTCCTGGAGTTTGTCCCACTGAATGAGGAGCCCCAGAGTGTCTGAGCATGTCCAGCTGGGCTGTTGGGGATCTTCCAGGCCTGTTACCTGTATGCTGCCTGGTGACACCTGGTGGATTTCACGGGGACTGCCATGGCACCTATGGGGCACAGTGTGGCCCTGACAGCCAAAAGGCTCAGAAGCCTGATCCAGCAGTGGCCGGGAAGACAGATACCAGCACCCAACGGCACTGACTTCCATCCACCCCAGGCGTCTTCCCTTCCGTCCCCTCGCCTCCCCCTCCTGTCTGCACTGGGTGGCCTTTTCAACTTTTTTTTTTTAGGGGGAGACTCAGCCTCCCAAAGTGCTGAGATCACAGGCATGAGCCACTGCGCCTGGCCGCCCAGCCTATTTTTTATATTTTTCCAGCTATAGGAGGATTTATAGGTGTATTGCTAGTGATAAGAACTTGCTTGCTGCTACCCCGTGTGTTACCCTTGCTTTTTCAAATGATAAAAGCTTTTGTTGCTACTTTAGTTCATCAGAAAACTTCAGCACACGTGTATTATATAAATCACTATCGCTCTATCTCACAAAAAGTCTCACAAAGTAAAGACAAGAGTAAGAACTCCCACTAAAAAGTAAAAATTCTCAAAGGGGGGAAATATGGTATGAGACCACCACTTCTCCTGTTGTCCTTCCCAGTTTCTCCCCAACCTCCCCTTTTACCCTAGTTTATAAGACAGGAGAAAAGGGAGAAAGCCAAAAGTTGAAAAGAAACAGAAGTAAGATAAATAGCTAGATGACCTTGGCGCCACCACCTGGCCCTGGTGGTTAAAATAATAATAATATTAACCCCTGACCAAAACTACTGGTGTTATCTGTAAATTCCAGACGTTGTATGAGAAAGCACTGTAAAATCTTTTGTTCTGTTCGCTGATGTATGTAGCCCCCAGTCACGTTCCTCACGCTTACTTGATCTATTATGACTCTTTCACGTAGACCCCTTAGAATTGTAAGCCCTTAAAAGGGCTAGGAATTTCTTTTTCAGGGAGCTCGGCTCTTAAGACACGAGTCTGCCGACGCTCCCGGCCGAATTAAAAAAACCTCTTCCTTCTTTAATCCGGTGTCTGAGGAGTTTTGTCTGCGACTCATCCTGCTACAAGGTCAAACATCTATACTGAGGTTTGCGTAGGGAGAAAGGAGGGCATTTATTTGCAGGGCGCCAAATAAGGAGAATCAGGCAGCTCGTGCTTAAGACCCGACCTCCCTGATGGCTCCTAAAACCAACGTTGTTCCTTTCTATACAGATAATGTTGATTCCAAGCTCATCTTTCCAGATGCAGAACAAAGCAAAGATGAGATTAATCATTCTTCCACCTACCTGGAGACACCTGCACAATTAATTCTTCCTTTACTCCCTTTTTTTCCTTCAGAAGTTCACCTTATCTTATGTAAAATGCAGATCTACTGGGAACTAACTAAAGTCTCACAAGAATATAACTATTCCTTGTCTCACTACCTACCTGCCCCTCATCCTACATACCTTCCCCACCCCCCCTTTTTTTTGAGATAGAGTTTCGCTCTTGTTGGCCAGGCTGGAGTGCAATGGCGTGATCTTGCCTTACGACAACTTCTGCCTCCCAGGTTCAAGCGATTCTCCTGCCTCAGCCTCCCGAGTAGCTGGGATTATAGGCATGCACCACCACGCCTGTCTAATTTTGTATTTTTAGTAGAGACGGGGTTTCACCATGCTGGCTAGGCTGGTCTCGAACTCCTGACCTCAAGTGACCTGCCCTCCTCGGCCTCCCAAAATGCTGGGATTACAGGCTTGAGCCACCGTGCCTAGCCATGCCTTCCCCTTTTTAAGGATATGTATAAACACTAAATCTCTTTAAAACCTCTTCAGAGAATCCATGCCACAGACTCTTTCTGTGCCTTGTGTATTTCCTGGACACTTCCTCAAGCTTGGACTCAATAAACTTTGGCTGATGGAGACTTACCTCAGCCTGTCATTTTTTTTTTT
>NW_026662126.1:0-2504 GCF_009828535.3 Hylobates moloch | reverse complement strand
ACTGGTGTGAGATGGTATCTCATTGTGGTTTTGATTTGCATTTCTCTGATGGCCAGTGATGATGAGCATTTTTTCATGTGTTTTTTGGCTGCATAAATGTCTTCTTTTGAGAGGTGTCTGTTCATATCCTTCACCCACTTTTTGATGGGTTTGTTTGTTTTTTTCTTGTAAATTTGTTTGAGTGCATTGTAGATTCTGGATATTAGCCCTTTGTCAGATGAGTAGGAGATATACCTAATGCTAAATAACGAGTTAATGGGTGCAGCACACCAACATGGCACATGTATAAATATGTAAAAAACCTGCACATTGTGCACATGTACCCTAAAACTTAAAGTATAATAATAATAAAATTAAAAAATACGAAACTTATCCTATTATTCCCTTGCTAAAAAAACATTAATGGCATCTCAAAACCTACAGGGAAAGCATCTTCTCTGATCCATTCTTTCAGCCTCATCTCCTTCCACTTAATTTCCACACATGTGCCCTCTAATCACACTAGCCTTCTTAAGATATCCTGAATAGGCCATGCTCAGTCATACACTTATGCCTTTGCACATTTCATTCTGTTTGCTTGGAATGTCTTTCTATTCTCTCTGACTGGTAATCTCCTATTTATCCATTAGTCTTATTCATAAGTCAGTTCCTTTGTGAAGATACCTGTGACTTCCTAAGGCAGGGGTAGTCAATTTGTGCTCTATGTTCTGTATATTGCACTATTATTGCTTTCATTTAAACATCTTTGGCTCCCCCAGTAAACTTAAGGTTAGGGACTGGTTCTGGGGTGGAATAATCTTTAAATCCCCAACCCCTTGCAAAGCACTTGGTACAAAGCAGGCATTCTGAAAATATTTGTAAATGATCAATCCTTCATCAGTACAGTCTTGCTATTGAGCCTGTCAGCAAAGTGACACTGCAAATGAATAGAAACCTTATAAACACATGGATTCAGATACCCATAGTGATGGATCTTGGTTTTAATACAAGACACCTTCTTGTACAGATAAAGGGGGAATGTTTTCTCCCATTAGACAAATTCATTTTGAGTTGAGAAGAATTTTGAAATATATAAAATATAATATTAGTCTTTCTCTTCAAATTTATGAACAAATAGGAAGCCAAAGATGAAAACTCACTTCTTTAAGTAAAATACTTTCAGGTTTTTTGGATGAAAAGGGACTTGATTTTTATTTAAAATTATGGTTACTACACATATACTTATCACTAAGGAAAAACACTTTGAAAGTTCATATTCATGTCTTTTTAAAATAATTATATATGTTTTAGCAAAGGAAAAATTTCCAGAATAAGTTGGTCATTTTTGTTAACATAAAATACCATCATTCTCTTTTTAAATACAGTCTGGCAAAAAATAATTCACCAGTATTCATGACTAGCCAACTGAATAGTAAATGACATGTCTCCCAATGACCTCACAAGTATCTACTTCAATTAGCTCTGGAAAATTTGAAGAAACCATTACTTAGTTTCCTTATGTAGATGCAAAATTAATCTGAAGAGTAAAAAAGTGAATCATTGCTTTAAATTGTACTATTATGTACCTTCTAAAATGAAGCCTAAATCTATTGCTGAGTTGAATAACCTGCATTAAGGCTACAGCAAACAACAAAGCACTTTTCCAAGAAAAATGTCAGGGATATAGTTGATAATCTGAGATGGAGGGTCAGTGTCAAAGACCTCTAATTTCGCTTTCAATGCCAATATTTTATGGTTCTAGGAAATCAAGTCTTCCTAACCTGTGATTTGAATATATTTACTTTAAATAAAATCTGCCTTACCATGAAGCACATTTGTTAATCAAATCACATTTTCAATGCCTTTCATTACAAAACCAGAAATGGCTTCTCTAATAGGAAGAATTGGGACCAAATGACAAATTTTAAAACACGCACTTAATAATGCAGGAACTCATTTAAAATGACAGAGTTACAGGGGAAAAACAGGTCATTTTCTGATAAGTATTAATAACAATTCTCAGTACAAATCCAAAAGTACAAATAGTACCCTGTGTTGAAAAAATGAGCATGAGATCAGAAATTAAGTATCTCTAGTAAATATCCTTTAGAAACAAAAAACTATTGGTCTTTTTTATGTAATCAAGGATTTTTAAACTGTTTATAATTTAAAGCTACAATCCCTTTTAATACAATGAGGATGAAGTTTTCCTTAAAAATCATTCCTTATCTTATGATTTCTTTCAGGGCCAATTTCCCCACATGGTGGCTTTCTCTCAGGTATAGAAAACCTCAAACAGAGGGAATGCTTCCAGTTTTTGCCCATTCAGTATGATATTGGCTGTGGGTTTGTCGTATATAGCTCTTATTATTTTGAGATACGTCCCGTCAATACCTAATTTATTGAGAGTTTTTAGCATGAAGGGTTGTTGAATTTTGTCAAAAGCCTTTTCTGCATCTATTGAGATAATCATGTGGTTTTTGTCTTTGGTTCTGTTTATATGCTGGATTACATTTATTGATTTG
>NW_026662125.1:0-2505 GCF_009828535.3 Hylobates moloch | reverse complement strand
GGCATGGTGGCAGGTACCTGTAGTCTCAGCTACTTGGGAGGGTGAAGTAGGAGGATTACCTGGGCCTGGGAGGTTGAGGCTGCAGTGACCTGAGATCATGCCACTGAACTCCAGCCTGGGATCAGGGTGAGACCCTCTCTCAAATAAATAAATAAATAAAGTATCCATAAAAAAAGGACATTGATAAATTGGACTTCATCAAAATTAAAAACTGGTCTGGCATGATGGCTCACATCTGTAATCCCAGCACTCTGGGAGGCTGAGGTGGGAGGGTCACTTGAGTCCAGGAGTTCAAGACCACCCCTGGCAACGTAACAAGTCTCCATATCTACAAAAAAAAATTAGCCAAGCATGATGGTACACACCTGTGGTCCCAGCTACTCAGGAGGCTGAGGTCAGAGGGTTTCCTGAGCCCAAGAAGTGAAGGCTGCAGTAAGCCATGATTGCACCACTGCACTCTAGCCTGGGCAACAGATTGAGACCCTATCTCAAAAACAAAACAACACAAACAAAAAAATCTTTTTTTTTTTTTTTTTTTAAGATACTATTAGTAGAAAGAAAAGACAGACAAACCACACACTGGGGAAAATATCTGTAGATCACATGTCTGATAAAGTATTTGTATTCAAAATATATAAATAATGTTCAATAGTGAATAGCAGAAAAGCAACTCAATTAAAAAATGAGCAAAAGATTTGAACAGAAATGTCACCGAAGAAGATATATGGCAAATAAGCATACGAAAAGATGCTCAACATCACTAGGGGAGTGCCAATAAAAACCACCACAGTGAGAAACCATCACACACCGACTGACATGGTTAAAATTAAAAAGACTGATCATGTCGCATGTTGATGAGGGTATGGAGGAACTGGAACTCCCCCATACACTGCCAGTGGGAATATAAAATAGTATAGCATTTTCTAAGATTTTTCTGAAATGTTGGAAAAGATTTTGGCAGTTTCTTAAAAAGTTACACAAACACCTGCCGTCTGTTCCAGCCATCATACTCCTAGGTATTTATTCAAGAGAAATGAAAGCAGAGGGCTGTACAGAGACTTGTACGTGAATGTTCATAGCAGCTTTATTTGTAATAGCCACAAGCTAGAAACAACCTAAATGCTCATCAACAGGTGCATGAATCAGCAAACTGTGCTATGTCCACATGATGGATGAAGAATGAATATTGACGCTTGCTGCAATGCAGATGAGTCTCACAGCCATTCTGCAGAGTGAAAGAAGCCAGCCTAGAAAGAGTACGTGCTGTATGATTCCATTTATATAAAATTCTAGGAAATATAAGGCAACCTAGAATGATAGAAGGTGGATCCATGGTTTACTGGGGGAGGGAGGCAGGGAGGCACGGGGCTGTGGAAAGAGGAATTAGAAAACAGCACAAGTAAACTTTAGGGGTGACAGGCAGAGGCACTACTGATAGACATAGGAGGCAGATAAGGTGGGAGTCCCCAGGGAATCTGCAACCTGCCCCACAAGTGTTTACCTCAGATGCTTTTGTGCAGATGAGGGAACCTGCCCAGGGTTCCCTTGTCTAGACAGGCCCACAAGGGACGGGGACCCACTTGGGCATCAGGAGAATGGGGTGGAGCCACGGGAAGTTCTCACCTCGTGCAGCGAGAGGAGCCAGGCCTCCAGCTCTTGTGTGGTGGCCTGCTAATCAGTCTGTGAGCTGGGAACCCATTGGCAGGATCCCCTCCAGCTTTGCTGAGAGTTTTTTTTTTTTTTCCTTTTCGCCCAATACTGCTCTCCTCACCCTTCAACGTGTCCACTTGCCTAATTTTTCCTGGTCATGACACAAGAACCCAGATTTAGTTGAACTAAGGAGCAAAAATTCTACATCACTATTTTGAGTGTGATGATGGTTTCACAGATGCATGTGTGTTTACGCCCAACAGATTGTACACTTTAAATACATGCAGTTTATTGTATGTCAATTATGGCAATAAAGCCGGGAAGAAATACCAGGGATAAAATGGTACGTTGGCCGAGTGAACCAGCCTCACCCATCCGGTCTCCTGGGTGTAAAGTTTAAAGTAAGTGCATTTAATATCCGGCTCTTCTGAGAGACCAGTCTGCATAACTAGGAATATTACCCAAAAGATCAGATTAGGTACAAATATGAATGATCTAATTTACAAATAAGAAATAAACTTAAATAACTTCATCTCTCAGACTTTGCAGTAACAGTACAGTAAAACCTGGAAGGAAGGAAAGAGGTTTTAAGAACTGTGAGATGAGTGCAAATGACCACATGTATGAATAACAGTGAGGAAACGCTGGGAGGGAAATAAGAAATGGGTTATCACCCACTCGCTACTTTAAAGGCTGGTGGTCAAAACCAGGGATGGGTGACCAGGACGCTTCAGTGTGGTCACTTTTTGTAAGTTCCCCTTTTTTTTCTTTTTGCCATAAAGTTCCTTGGAATTGGTTCAAAACAAATTTGGAACCCTCTTTCTCCTCCCCTGAACCCTTGCTAGCTATTTATTT
>NW_026662124.1:0-2506 GCF_009828535.3 Hylobates moloch | reverse complement strand
GCAACAAGAGCAAAACTCTGTTTCAAAAAAAAAAAAAAAAAAAAAAAAGACAGTTTAGTGTTCCATTTTGTAATCTGATAGTATAACATTTGCATAATGTCCAAAATGATCATGTTTAATGGTTGTATAAGAAGTCCACTGAAGCCAGGTGCGGTGGTTCACGCCTGTAATCCCAAGACTTTGGGAGGCCGAGGTGGGCAGATCATGAGGTCAGGAGTTCGAGACCAGCCTGACCAAAATAGTGAAACCTCATCTCTACTAAAAATACAGAAAATTAGCTGGGTGTGGTGGCATGCCTGTAAGCTCAACTACTTGGGAGGCTGAGGCAGGAGAATTGCTTGAACCAGGGAACCAGGGAGGTGGAGGTTGCAGTGAGCTGAGATCATGCCACTGCACTCCATCCTGGGAGACAGTGTGAGACTCGGTCTCCAAGAAGAAGAAGAAGAAAAAAAAAAGAAGTCTACGGAATGAATGTACATGCTTAGGCAGGCATTCAGATTTTTATTTACCTCTATTATAAATAACACTAGAATGAGCATCTTTGAGCCTTTTGCTTCTCTCTGTCTCTGTCTTTTATTTCCCTTAGGCTAAATTTCCACGAAAAAAATGGACCTTTGGCTTTAACTTTCCACAAAGTTGGTCTTAAGACACAATTAGGGCTGGGATCAGTGGCGCACGCCTATAATCCCAGCTCTTTGGGAGGCCGAGGTGGGAGGATCACTTGAGCTCAGGAGTTCGAGACCAGCCTGGGCAACATGATGAAACCCTGACTCTTAAAAAAAAAAAAAAGCCCAAAACATAGAAAAATTAGCCAGGAGTGGTGGCTTACACCTGTGGTCCTAGCTACTCAGGAGGCTGAGGCAGGAGGACCATTTGAGCCCAGGAGGCAGAGGCTGTAGTAAGCTGAGATCATGCCACTGCACTTCAGCCTAGGTGACAGAGTAAGACCCTATCTCAGAAAAAAAAAAATATATATATATATATATATTTTATTTTTATTTAATTAATTAATTAACAATTATTTTGAGACAGGGTCTCACTCTATTGCCCGGGCTGGAGTGCAGTGGCCCAATCTTGGCTCACTGCAACCATCACCACCTGGGTTCAAGCTATTCTCATGCCTCAGCCTCCCAAGCAGCTGAGATTATAGGTGTGTGGCACCACACGGGGCTAATTTTTTTTTTTTTTTTTGAGACAGGGTCTCATTCTTTTGAGATGGTCTCACTCTCCAGGCTCACTGCAACTCCCACCTCCCAGGCTCAAGTGATTCTCCCACCTCAGCCTCCTGAGTACCTGGGACTACAGACGCGAGCCACCACATCTGGCTAATTTTCTGTATTTTTGGTAGAGACAAGGTTTCGCCATGTTGCCCCCAGGCTGGTCTCAAACTCCTGATCCTGAGCTCAGGTGATCCACCTGCCTTGACCTCCCAAAGTGCTGGGATTACAGGCATGAGCCACCGTGCCTGGCCTCTGGCTAATTTTTCTATTTTTAGTAGAGACGGGGTTTCACCACGTTGGCCAAGCTGGTCTTTAACTTCTGGGCTCAAGTGATGCTCCCGCCTCAACCTCCCAAAGTGCTGGGATTCCAAACATGAGCCACCATGCCCAGTCCCACAGACTTTCACATGATCACTGAACAAGGCCTGCGAGGGAAGTGAGGCTCCTGGGGTTGTGTTCAGAAAGCTGCTCAGAGCTGGGTTGCCTGAGGACCAGTGCCTGAGACCAGAGCACAGCCCTTATCTGTTGGTAGAAGGAATGAAAGAAGGAATGAATGAGAGACTGTGGAATGGCACTTACTCCCACCTCCAAGGAAAACTAAAAAAATTTTTCTGTTCACGTTTTCACAGCTTCATTTTAGAGGGTTTAGTGTGTTTACATGACAAAGCTGGCTCTCCAAAACCCTTCCCTGAAAAATCTAAGTTATATTTATTTTTTTTGAGATTGCAAGCACTGAGAAATGGTAAGCATTTACCTTCTGGATTATCTCGGCAGCATCCCTGGGGCTAGGATTCTGATCGCAAAGAGGTGAGGCCAGCAAAAGGGCAGGGAGAGGGAGGTTATCATCCACCAAGATCCTTTTCTTTTTTTATTTGTTGCCCAGGCTGGAGTGCAATGGTGCGATCTCAGCTCACTGCATCCTCACCCCCTGGTTCAATTGATTCTCCTGTCTCAGCCTCCCAAGTAGCTGGGATTATATGTGCCTGCCACCATGTCCACCTATTTTTTTGTATTTTTAGTAGAGACTGAGTTTCACCATGTTGCCCAGGCTGGTCTTGAACTCCTAACCTCAAGTAATCCACCTTCCTTGGCCTCCCAAAGTGCTGGGATTACAGGCATGAGCCACCACTCCTGGCCACAAGATCTTTTTAAAAGAAATTCTTGGCCAGGTGCAGGCTCATGCTTGTAATCCTAGCACTTTGGGAGGCTGAGACAGGAGGATCCCTTGAGGCCAGGAGTTCAAGACCAGCCCGAGCAACATAATGAGACTTCACCTCTACCAAAAA
>NW_026662123.1:0-2506 GCF_009828535.3 Hylobates moloch | reverse complement strand
CTGTAGTAACTGCAAGGGGACATTCGGAACGCTAATGGGACTATAGTGGAAAAAGAGATATCTTCATATAAAAAGGACACAGAAGCATTCTGTGAAACATCTTCCTGTTCTGTGCATTCAACTAACAGAGTTGAAGCTTACTTTTAATTGAGCAGTTCTGAAACACTCTTTCTGTAGAAACTGGAATAGGATATTTTGAGCACTAAGGGGCCATTAGGGGAAAAAGGAATATCTTCAAATAAAAACAACACAGAAGTATTCTGTGAAACTTCTTTCTGTTCTGTGCATTCAACTAACATAGTTGAAGCCTACTTTTGATAGAGCAGTTCTGAAACACTCCTTCTGTGGAAACTGAAAGGGGACATTCGTAGCGCTAAAGGTCCTATAGTGGAAAAAGGAAAATCTTCAAATAAAAACCACACAGAAGCATTCTGTGAAACTTCCTTCTGTTCTGTGCATTCAACTAATAGTTTTCAAGCTTACTGTTGAGAGAGCTGTTCTGAAACACTCTGTGTAGAAACTGCAAGGCGTCATTTCGAGCACTAAGGGGCCTATACTGGAAAAAGGAATATCTTCAAATAAAAACTACACAGAAGCATTCTGTGAAACTTCTTTCTGTTCTGTGCATTCAACTAAGAGAGTTGAAACACGCTTTTGATAGAGCAGTTCTGAAACACTCTTTCTGCAGGACCTTCATGTAGACATTCTGAGCGATAAGGGGATTACCGTGGAAAAAGGAATATCTTCAAATAAAAACTACACAGAAGCATTCTGTGAAACTTCTTTCTGTTCTGTGCATTCAGTTAATAGATTTGAAGCTTTCTTTTGATAGAGCAGTTATGTAACACACTTTCTGTAGAAACTGCAAAATGAAGTTCGGAGCGTTAATGGGACTATAGTGCAAAAAGGGATATCTTCATATAAAAAGTACACAGAAGCATTCTGTGAAACATCTTCCTGTTCTGTGCATTCAACTAACAGAGTTGAAGCTTACTTTTGATTGAGCAGTTCTGAAACACTGTTTCTGTAGAAACTGCTAGGGGAGATTCCGAGCACTAAGGGGCCTATTGTGGAAAAAGGAATATCTCCAAATGAAAACTACACAGAAGCATTCTGTGAAACTTCTTTCTGTTCTGTGCATTCAACTAATAGATTTGAAGCTTACTTTTGATACAGCAGTTCTGAAATACTCTTTCTGTAGAAACTGCTAGGGGACATTCCGAGCACTAAGGGGCCTATAGTGGAAAAAGGAATATCTCCAAATACAAACTACACAGAAGAATTCTGTGAAACTTCTTTCGGTTCTGTGCTTTCAACTAACAGAGTTGAAAGTTTCTTTTGATTGAGCATTTCTGAAACACTCTTTATGTAGAAACTGGAAGAGGACATTTTCAGCACTAAGGGGCCTTTAGTGGAAAAAAGAATATCTTCAAATAGAAACTGCACAGAAGCATTCTGTGAAACTTCTTTCAATTCATTGCATTCAACTAACAGAGTTGAATCTTACTTTGGATAGAGCAGTTCTGAAATACTCCTGTGGAAACTCTAAGGGGACATTCGGAGCGCTAAGGGCCCTATAGTGGAAAAAGGAATATCTTCAAATAAAAACTACACAGAAGCATTCTGTGAAACTTCTTTCTGTTCTGTGCATTCAACTAATAGATTTGAAGCTTACTTTTGATAGAGCTGTTCTGAAACACTCCTTCTTTGGAAACTGTAAGGGGACATTCCGAGTGCTAAAGGTCCTATAGTGGAAAAAGGGTTATCTTCAAATAAAAACTACACAGAAGCATTCTGTGAAACTTCTTTCTGTTCTGTGCATTCAACTAATAGATTTGAAGCTTACTATTGATAGAGCTGTTCTGAAACACTCTTTCTGTAGAAACTGCAAGGCGTCATTCCGAGCACTAAGGGGCCTATACTGGAAAAAGGAATATCTTCAAATAAAAACTACACAGAACCATTCTGTGAAACTTCCTTCTGTTCCGTGCATTCAACTAAGAGTTTAGAAGGTTACTTTTGATTGAGCAGTTCTGAAACACTGTTTCTGTAGAAACAGCAAGGTGACATTCGGAGCACAAAGGGGCCTACAGTGGAAAAAAGAATATCTTCCAAAAAAACTACCCAGAAGCATTCTGTGAAACTTCTTTCTGTTCTGTGCATTCAACTAACAGAGTTGAAGCTTACATTTGATTGAGGAGTTCTGTAACACTCTTTCTGTAGTAACTGCAATGGAACATTTGAAGCGCTAAATGGCCTACAGTGGAAAAAGGAATATCTTCAAATAGAAACTGCACAGAAGCATTCTGTGAAACTTCTTTCGGTTCTGTGCATTCAACTAACAGAGTTGAATCTTACTTTTGATAGAGCAGTTCTGAAACACTCCTTCTGTGGAAACTGTAAGGGGACATTCAGAGCGCTAGGGGTCCTATAGTGGAAAAAGGAATATCTTCAAATAAAAACTACACAGAAGCATTCTGTGAAACTTCTTTCTGTTCTGTGCATT
>NW_026662122.1:1472-2506 GCF_009828535.3 Hylobates moloch | reverse complement strand
GAGATGAATCTGCACATCACCAAGCAGTTGCACAGTTTCTTTCTAGTTTTTATCTGTGGATATTTGTTTTTTTCTTGTAGACCTCATTGAGATCCCAAAAGTTTCTTCACAGATTTGACAAAAAGAGAGTTTCCAACCTGCTGAATCAAAAGAAATGTTTAAATCTGTTAGATGAATACACACACCAACAAGCACTTTCACAGAGGCTTCTTTCTAGTTTCTATCTGGGGAAATTCACTCCCTCCCCATAGGCATCAATGGCCTCCCAAACATCCCTTTGCAGATCTTACAAAAAGAGTGTTTCCAACCTGCTGAATCAAAAGAAACATTTAACTCTATGAGATGAATCCACACATCACCAAGGAGTTTCACAGATAGCTTCTTTCTAGCTTTTATCTGGGGATATTCTCTTTTTCCACATATGATTAAACAGGCTCCGAAATGTCCCTTCGCAAGTTCTATAAAAAGAGTGTTTCCAACTTGCTGAATCAAAAGAAAGGTTTAACCCTTGAGATGAATCCACACATTACAAAGCAGTTTCACAGATAGCTTTTTTCTGGTTTTTATTTTGGGATATTTGGAACCCATAGGCCGCAAAGGGCTCCCTAATGTCCTTCCACAAATACTACAAAAACTGTTTTTCCAACCTGCTGAATTAAAAGAAATCTTTAAATCTGTGAGATTAATCAACACATCACAAAACAGTTTCACAAATAATTTTGTTCTAGTTTTTATTTGTGGATATTCAGATTTTCCCCATAGGCCTCAATGGGCTCCCAAATGTAAATTTGCAGATTCTACAAAATGAGTGTTTCCAACCTGTTGGATCAAAAGAAAGGTTTAATTCTGTGAGATGAATCAACACATCACAAAGCAGTTTCACACATAGCTACTTTCTAGTTTTTTCTAGGGATACTCTCTTTTTCCCCATAGGTTTCAAAGGGCTTTCAAATGTCCATTTGCAGATTCTACAAAAACAGTGTCTTCAATCAGCTGAATCAAAAGAAACGTTTAACTCTGTAAGATGAATCCAC
>NW_026662122.1:0-1329 GCF_009828535.3 Hylobates moloch | reverse complement strand
TCTCCCAGAATTTTCATGTGTTGTGGGAGAGACCTAGGAGGTAATTGAATCATGGGGGCTGGTCTTTTCCATGCTATTCTCGTGATAGTGAATAAGTCTCACGAGATCTGATGGGCTTATCAGGAGTTTCTGCTTTTGCTTCTTCCTCATTCTCTCTTGCTGCCACCATATAAGAAGTGTCTTTCACCTCTCACAATGATTCTGAGGCCTCCCCAGCCATGTGGAACTATAAGTCCAATTAAACCTCTTTTTCTTCCCAGTCTTGGGTATGTTTTTGTTAGCACTGTGAAAATGAACCAATACAGTAAATTGGTACCAGTAGAGTGTGGCGTTGCTGAAAAGATACCCAAAAATGTGGAAGTGACTCTAGAACTGGGTAACAGGCAGAGGCTGGAACAGTTTGGAGGGCTCGGGAGAAGACAGGAAAATGTGGGGAAGTTTGGAACTTCCTAGAGACTTGTTGAATGGCTTTGCCCAAAAAGCTGATAGCGATATGGACAATAAGGTCCAGGCTGAGGTGACCTCAGTTGGAGATGAGGAACTTGCTGGAAACTGGAGTAAAGGTGACACTTGTTATGTTTCAGCAAAGGGACTGGAGGCATTTTGCCCCTGCCCCAGGGATTTGTGGAACTTTGAACTTGAGAAAGATGATTTAGGGTATCTGGCAGAAGAAATTTCTAAACAGCAAAGCATTCAAGAGGTGACTTGGGTTCTTTTAGAGGCATTCAGTTTTATAAGGGAAGAAGAACATAAAAGTTTGAAAAATTTGCAGCCTGACTATGTGACAGAAAAGAAAAACCCATTTTTGGGGGGAGAAATTCAAGCCAATTATAGAAATGTGCATAAGTAGTGTGGAGCCTAATGTTAATCCCCAAGACCATGGGGAAAATGTCTCCAGGCCACATCAGAGACCTTCATGGCACCTGCTCCCATCACAAGTCCAGAGGCCCAAGAGGAAAAACTGGCTTCGTGGGTCAGGCCCAGGGTCCCTATGCTGTGTGCAGCCTAGGGAGTTGGTACCCTGTGCCTCAGCTGCTCCAGCCATGGCTGAAAGGGGCCAGTGTACAGCTCAGGCTGTGGCTTCAGAGGGGGGAATCCCCAAGCCTTAGCAGCTTCCATATGGTGTTGAGCCTGTGGGTGCACAGAAGTCAAGAATTGAGGTTTGGGAACCTCCGCATAGATTTCAGAAGATGTATGGAAATGCCTGGATGCCCAGGCAAAAGTTATCTATAGGGGCGGGGCCCTCATGGAGAACCTCTGCTAGGGCAATGTGGAAGGGAAATGTGGGGTTGGATCCCCACAGAGTCCTTACTGGGGCACTGCCTAGTG
>NW_026662121.1:0-2506 GCF_009828535.3 Hylobates moloch | reverse complement strand
ACACATGAACTATGTAATGAGCAGTTAAAACTCATTTAATATAAAAAGCGGAAGGCTGGGCATGGTGGCTCACACCTGTAATCTCAGCACTTTGGAAGGCCAAGGCAGGCAGAAGGCTTGAGGTCAGGAGTGCAAGACCAGCCTGGCCAACACAGTGAATCCCCATTTCTACTAAAAATACAAATATTAGCATGGTGGTGCATGCGTGTAGTCCCACCTACTTGGGAGGTAGAGGCATGAGAATTGCTTGAACCCAGGAGGCAGAGGTTGTAGTGAGCTGAGATGTCACTATACTGTACTCCAGCCTGGGTGACAGAGGAAGACTCTATCTCCAAAAAAAATTTTGGAGATATTAACAGAACGCAGTATTTTGGGGCACTGGAACCTCTCCCAGATAAATATAGTACTAAGGCTGGGCTAGGTGGCTCACTCTTGTAAGCCCAGCACTTTGGGAGGAAGAGGCAGGTGGATCTCTTGAGTCCAGGAGTTCAAGACCAGTCTGGGGCAGCATGGCGAAACCCCATCTCTTTTTATAAATTTCTTTTTGAAGTAGAGATAGATAGATAGATAATAGATAGATAGATAGATAGATAGATAGATAGATAGATAGATACATCTAAGTATTAAACAAGTTTGCTGCTAGCATCAGGATAGGCTAGCTCCATGGTAATTGCATCATAATATAGCCTTACACATATTAAGTTAAAGAGAATAAGAAACTTGCTCTTCTAGTGATAATGAAATTGATAATTTGGGAGAAATCTCCTGCTGAAGATAACTAGAAAAGTAGGAGAAAATACGAAGTCATCTGCTTGAAGGAATGGGGGAGTGAACCATTACTATGATAGTGAAGAATTAGCAGACCAGGATTCAGAGGGAAATAAGGTCCAGGGAGGTTAAAAACTTTTTTTTTCTGAGACAGGGTATTTTACCCAGGTTGGTGTGCAGTGATGCAATCATAGCTCACTGCAGCCTCCATCTCCCCAGCTCAAGCAATCCTCTCACCTCAGCATCCCTAGTATCTGGGACTACAGCACTCACCACCATACCCAGCTAATTTTTGTATTTTTTGTAAAGATGGGGGTCTCACTTTGTTACCCAGGCTTGTCTCAAACACCAGGGCTCAAGAGATCCTCCTGTCTCAGCCTCCCAAAGTGCTGGGATTACACCTGTAATTGGGTATGAGCCACCACACCCGACCAACATTTTTTTTTTTTTTTGAGACAGGGTCTCATAATAACTATGCTATGAACAAGGACTTGAAATAGAAAAATCATAAAATTCTAAGTTAGAATTATGAAATTTTTTTTCAAATAATGATTTTAGAAAAAGTGCACTAGGGAATTTGGGACATGTATGTAAAAACGAACATATGATTAAAGAAAACATGCCTACTTAGGTCATAGCTTGTTAGAGGATTTTTATCAGTAGAGCATTCATTTCTCCCTTCTATTTCCACAAATAAGTGAAAGCTTGAAAGAGTGAGTAGAAATATTAGCATCTTTCAGTACAGAGCGGTGAAAAAATAGTTTGGGGTTCAATTTCTGCATGATTAGAGTCACTTACTAAATACTTCAGCCTTCCATTGAAACTTGAGCAGATTTATATCTCATCATTAATTACTACATCCCAAAATTAAGAATTATACTACAAATTTTCAGACATTCCTTGTATTAATTCTTGCATTGCTATAAAAATATTAATACCTGAAACTGGGTATTTTGTAAAGAAAAGAGGTTCTGTTACCTCATTGTTCCACAGACTGTACAGAGAGAATGATTCTGGCGTCTGTTTGACTTCTAGGGAGGCCTCAGGAAATTTACAATCATGGCAGAAGGGAAATTGGGAGTAGGCATATCTTACTAAGCAGCAGCAGGAACAAAAGGGGAAGGTAATACACAATTATAAATCACAAGATCTCATGAGAACTCACTGTCATGTTGACAGCTCCAAGGTTGGGGGGGTGGTATTAAACCATGAGAAACTTTTCCCATAATCTAGTTACCTCCTGGCAGGCTTCACCTCCAACATTAGGTATTACATTTTGACATGAGATTTGGGTGGGGACACAAATCAAAACCATATCGTTCTGTTCCTGCCCCCTCTAAAATCTCATGTTCTTCTCAACTTTCAAAATACAATCATGCCTTCCCAACAGCCCCCCAAAGTATTAACCCATTCCAGCATTGATTGAAAGTCCACAGTCTAGTCTGGTGGGAGACAATGCTAGTCCATTTCACCTGAGCCTGTAAAATCAAAAGCAAGCTAGTTACTTCCAAGATACAACGAAGGTATAGGAATTAGGTAACTACTTTCATTCCAAAATGAAGTAATCAGCCAAAAGAAAGGACTTACAGGCCCCATACAAGTCAGAAATCTAGCACAACAGTCATTAAATCTTAAAGCTTCAAAACAATTTCCTTTGACACCATGCTTAACATCCAGGGTGTACTGGTGCAATGGATAGGCTACCAAGGCCTTGGGTAGCTCCACTCATGTGGCTTTA
>NW_026662120.1:2158-2507 GCF_009828535.3 Hylobates moloch | reverse complement strand
CATTGGTAGCTTGATGGGGATGGCATTGAATCTATAAATTACCTTGGGCAGTATGGCCATTTTCACGATATTGATTCTTCCTACCCATGAGCATGGAATGTTCTTCCATTTGTTTGTATCCTCTTGTTTCATTGAGCAGTGGTTTGTAGTTCTCCTTGAAGAGGTCCTTCACATCCCTTGTAAGTTGGATTCCTAGGTATTTTATTCTCTTTGAAGCAATTGTGAATGGGAGTTCACTCATGATTTGGCTCTCTGTTTGTCTGTTATTGGTGTACAAGAATGCTTGTGATTTTTGTACATTAATTTTGTATCCTGAGACTTTGCTGAAGTTGCTAATCAGCTTAAGGAG
>NW_026662120.1:0-2058 GCF_009828535.3 Hylobates moloch | reverse complement strand
CTCTCTGTTTGTCTGTTATTGGTGTATAAGAATGCTTGTAATTTTTGCACATTGATTTTGTATCCTGAGACTGCTGAAGTTGCTTATCAGCTTAAGGAGATTTGGGGCTGAGACAATGGGGTTTTCTAGATATACAATCATGTCACCTGCAAACAAGGACAGTTTGAATTCCTCTTTTCCTAATTGAATGCCCTTTATTTCATTCTCCTGCCTGATTGTCCTGGCCAGAACTTCCAACACTATGTTGAACACGAGTGGTGAGAGAGGGCATCCCTGTTTTGTGCCAGATTTCAGAGGGAATGCTTCCAGTTTTTGTCCATTCAGTATGATATTGGCTGTGGGTTTGTCATAGATAGCTCTTATTATTTTGAGACACGTCCCATCAATACCTAATTTATTGAGAGTTTTTAGCATGAAGGGCTGTTGAATTTTGTCAAAGGCCTTTTCTGCATCTATTGAGATAATCATGTGGTTTTTGTCTTCGGTTCTGTTTATATGCTAGATTACATTTATTGATTTGTGTATGTTGAACCAGCCTTGCATCCCAGGGATGAAGCCCACTTGATCTTGCTGGATAAGCTTTTTGATGTGCTGCTGGCTAAGGTTTGCCAGTGTTTTATTGAGGATTTTTGCATCGATGTTCATCAGGGATATTGGTCTAAAATTCTTTGTTTGTTGTGTCTCTGCCAGGCTTTGGTATCAGAATGATGCTGGCCTCATAAAATGAGTGAGGGAGGATTCCGTCCTTTTCCATTGATTGGAATAGTTTCAGAAGCAATGGTACCAGCTCCTCCTTGTACCTCTGGTAGAATTCGGCTGTGAATCCATCTGGTCCTGGACTTTTTTTGGTTGGTAAGCTATTAATTATTGCCTCAATTTCAGAGCCTGTTATTGGTCTATTCAGAGATTCAACTTCTTCCTGGTTTAGTCTTGGTAGGGTGTATGTGTCGAGGAATTTATCCATTTCTTCTAGATTTTCTAGTCTATTTGCATAGAGGTGTTTATAGTATTCTCTGATGGTAGTTTGTATTTCTGTGGGACCCGTGGTGATATCCCCTTTATCATTTTTTATTGCGTCTATTTGATTCTTCTCTCTTTTCTTCTTAATTAGTCTTGCTAGTGGTCTACCAATTTTGTTGATCTTTTCAAAAAACCACCTCCTGGATTCATTAATTTTTTGAAGGGCTTTTTGTGTCTCTATTTCCTTCAGTTCTGCTCTGATCTTAGTTATTTCTTGCCTTATGCTAGCTTTTGAATGTGTTTGCTCTTGCTTCTCTAGTTCTTTTAATTGTGATGTTAGGGTGTCAATTTTAGATCTTTCCTGCTTTGTCTTGTGGGCATTTAGTGCTGTAAATTTCCCTCTATACACTGCTTTGAATGTGTCCCAGAGATTCTGGTATGTTATGTCTTTGTTCTCATTGGTTTCAAAGAACATCTTTATTTCTGCCTTCATTGCGTTATGTACACAGTAGTCATTCAGGAGCAGGTTGTTCAGTTTCCATGTAGCTGAGTGGTTTTGAGTGAGTTTCTTAATCCTGAGTTCTAGTTTGATTGCACTGTGGTCTGAGAGACAGTTTGTTATAACTTCTGTTCTTTTACTTTTGCTGAGGAGAGCTTTACTTCCAACTATGTGGTCAATTTTGGAATAGGTGTGGTGTGGTGATGAAAAGAATGTATATTCTGTTGATTTGGCATGGAGAGTTCTGTAGATGTCTATTAGGTCTGCTTGGTGCAGAGCTGAATTCAATTGCGGGATATCCTTGTTAACTTTCTGTCTCATTGATCTGTCTAATGTTGACAGTGGGGTGTTAAAATCTCCCATTATTATTGTGTGAGAGTCTAAGTCTCTTTATAGGTTTCTAAGGACTTGCTTTATGAATCTGGGTGCTCCTATATTGGGTGAATATATATTTAGGATAGTTAGCTCTTCTTGTTGAATTGATCACTTTACCATTATGTAATGGCCTTCTTTGTCGCTTTTGATCTTTGTTGGTTTAAAGTCTATTTTATCAGAGGCTAGGATTGCAACCACTGCCTTTTTTTGTTTTCCATTTGCTT
>NW_026662119.1:0-2507 GCF_009828535.3 Hylobates moloch | reverse complement strand
TCAACAGAAAGAGTGTTTCAGAACTGCTCTATCAAAAGTAAGCTTCAACCCTGCTAGATGAATGAGCACAACAGAAAGAAGTTTCACAGAATGCTTCTGTGTAGTTTTTATTTGAAGATATTCCTTTTTCCACAGTGGCCCCTTAGCGCTCAGGATGTTCCCTTGCAGTTTCTACAGAAAGAGTGTTTCATAACTGTTCTTTCAAAAGTAAGCTACAACTCTGTTAGCTGAATGCAGAGAACACAAAGAAGTTTCACAGAATGCTTCTGTGTAGTTTTTATTTGAAGATATTCCTTTTTCCAATATAGGCCCCTTAGGGCTCCGAATGTCCCCTTGCATTTTCTTCAGAAAGAGTGTTTAATAACTGCTCTATCAAAAGTGAGCTTCAACTCTGTTGGTTGAATGCACAAAACAGAAAGAAGATTCATAGAATCCTTCTGTGTAGTTTTTATTTGAAGATATTCCTTTTTCAACTGTAGGCCCCTTAGTGCTCGGAATGTCCCCTTCCAGTTTCTACAGAAAGAGTGTTTCAGAACTGCTCAGTCAAAAGTAAGCTTCACCTCTGTTAGTTGAATGCACAGAACAGAAAGAAGTTTCACAGAATGCTTCTGTGTAGTTTTTATTTGAAGACATTCCTTTTTCCACTATAAGCCCCATAGCGCTCAGAATGTCCGCTTGCACTTTCAACAAAAAGAGTGTTTCAGAACTGCTCTATCAAAAATAAGCTTCAACCCTGATAGTTGAATGAGCATGAGAGAAAGATGTTTAACCGAATGATTCTGTGTAGCTTTTATTTGAAGATATTCCTTTTTCCACTATAGGCCCTTTAGCCCTCCAAATGTCCCCTTGCATTTTCTACAGAAAGAGTATTTCATAACTGCTCTATCAAAAGTAAGTTTCAACTCTGTTAGTTGAATGCACGGAAAAGAAAGAAGTTTCAGAGAATGCTTCTGAGTGGTTTTCATTTGAAGTTATTCCTTTTTTCCCTGTAGGCCCCTTAGCGCTCAGAATGTCCCCTTGCAGTTTCTACAGAAAGAGTGTTTCATAACTGCTCTATCAAACGTAAGCTTCAACTCTGTGAGTTGAATGCACAGAACAGAAAGAAGATTCACAGAATGCTTCTGTGTAGATTTATTTGTAGATAATCCTTTTTCCACTAAAGGCCCCTTTGTGCTCAGAATGTCCCCTTGCAGTTTCTAAAGAAACAGTGTTTCAGAACTGCTCAATCAAAAGTAAGCTTCAACTCTGTTTGTTGAATACACAGAACAGAAAGAAGTTTCACAGAATGCTTCTGAGTAGTTTTTATTTGAAGATTTACTTCTTCCACTGTAGGCCCCTTAGCGCTCAGAATGTCCCATTGCAGTTTCTACAGAAAGAGTGTTTCATAACTGCTCTATCAAACGTAAGCTTCAAATCTGTGAGTTGAATGCACAGAACAGAAAGAAGTTTCACAGAATGCTTCTGTGCATTTTTATTTGAAGATATTTGTTCTTCCACTATAGGCCCCCTACTGCTCAGAATGTCCCCTTGCAGTTTCTACAGAAACAGTTTTTAAGAACTACTAAATCAAAAGTCAGCTTCAGCTCTGTTTGTTGAATGCACAGAACAGAAAGAAGTTTCACAGAATGCTTCTGTGTGGCTTTTATTGTAAGATATTCCTTTTTCCACCATAAGCCCCATAGCTCTCCGAATGTCCAGTTGCAGTTTCTACAGAAAGAGTGTTTCAGGACTGCTATATCAAAAGTAAGCTTCAACTCTGTTAGTTGAATGCACAGAACAAAAAGAAGTTTCACAGAACGCTTCTGTGTAGTTTTTATTTGAAGATATTCCTTTTTCCACTGTAGGCCCCTTAGCGCTCAGAATGTTCCCTTGCAGTATGTACAGAAAGAGTGTTTCATAACTGCTCTATCAAAAGTAAGCTTCAGCTCTGTTAGTTAAATGCACAGAACAAAAAGAAGTTTCTCAGAATGCTTCTGTGTAGTTTTTATTTGAAGATATTCCTTTTTCCACTGTACGCCCCTCAGTGTTCCGAATGTCCCCTTGCAGTTTCTTCAGAAACAGCGTTTCAGAACTGCTCTATCAAAAGAAAGCTTCATCTCTGTTAGTTGAATGCACAGAACAGAAAGAAGTTTCACAGAATGCTTCTGTGTAGTTTCTATTTGAAGATATTCCTTTTTCCACTGTAAGCCCCATAGCGCTCAGAATGTCCACTTGCAGTTTGTACAGAAAGAGTGTTTCAGAACTGCTCTATCAAAGGTAAGCTTCAACTCTGCTAGTTGAATGCACAGAACAGAAAGAAGTTTCACAGAATGCTTCTGTGTAGTTTTTGTTTGAAGATATTCCTTTTTCCACTATAGGCCCGTTAGTCCTCCGAATGTCTCCCTGTAGTTTCTACAGAAACAGTGTTTCAGAACTGGTCAATCAAAAGTAAGCTTCAACTCTGTTTGTGGAATGCACAGAACAGAAAGAAGTTTCACAGAATGCTTCTGTGTAGTTTTTATTTGAAG
>NW_026662118.1:0-2507 GCF_009828535.3 Hylobates moloch | reverse complement strand
ATTTAAACTGTAGGCCACAGACTGGTGGAAAAGCAGAGGGAGCCAACCACCATCTGCCAAGTGTGCTACATGCCTAATGCTTTCCATGTATTCTCCCATTCAATTCTCAGTGCCTCTGCAAGGAAAATGCTAACTTCCTTTTGAAGTTACAGAAACAGAGACTAAGAGATGAACAGTAGTTGAATGGTGACCAGCGGACCGAGGCTGGAATCGAGTTTGAATCTAAGGAGGCTTTTTTGTTTTGTTTTGAGACAGTGTCACTCTGTGGCCCAGGCTGGAGTGCAGTGGTGCAATCTCAGCTCACTGCAACCTCCACCTCCCGGGCTCAAGTGATTCTCACGCCTCAGCCTCCTGAGTAGCTGGGATTACAGGCATGTGCCACCATGCCTGGCTAATTTTTTTGTTGTTGTTTTAATTTTAGTAGAGACGAGGTTTCGCCATGTTGGCCAGGCTGGTCTCAAACCCTTGACCTCAAGTGATTCTCCCGCCTCAGCCTCCCAAAGTGCTGGGATTACAGGCACGAGCCACCGTGCCCGGCATAAGGAGCCTCTTATACCACCATCTCTTCCCCTATGATTGGGGGAATCCATGCCTCTAGCTGGGATGATGATGTCCACATCTGGGAGGAGCCCAGGGATACCCACCTCTAAAAGTCACAGGGCAGGAAGCAAGAAACATTCATAGGGCTGCTCTGGAGGGTGCTGGGGTCACCTGTCCCCCCAGCTGGAGCTGCCTTTGGCCTGGCACCTCCCCTCCCGAGGCTGGTGCCCGCCTCCCAGCCCTTCTTGGATGGGGCAGAGGTTACCATCTTCTTCACCTCGCCTGGCTTCTCCTGCAACTCGTTTGCTTCCTGCTCCAATTGCAGTGCGCTCTTCTCGTTGTTCTGCACAGAGAGAAGCAATCAGTGGCCATCCGCTGCAGCTGGGGACCCCTGAACTTGGTGTCTGCCTCCCATGTCACCGGGAAGGGTGGAGGCAGGTTAGAAAAATCATCCCCTCTCCCCCACAGCCATCAGAGGAGGGCCTGATGAGCTCTGGCTCACAGGTGCCTTTAGAAGTACCATTTCATGTGAGGGCTACACTGCCCCATTTTACAGGTGGGGAAACAAAGGCCTGGAGGGATAGGGATGAGGGCAGTCTCCCCAGGTGGGGCAACCCACCAGATCCTCGAAGCCGCGCTGTGGCTCGGCCAGCTGCTTGTCGAGCCTGTGGTTCTGGGAGTGCGTGAGCCTCTCTTCCTGCTTTTGCAGCGTCACCTCCTCCTTTCGCAGCCTCCCCTCCGCCTTTCGCAGCCTCCCCTCCGCCTTTCGTAGCCTCTCCTCCTCCTGCTTTCGCAGCCTCCCCTCCGCCTTTCGTAGCCTCTCCTCCTCCTGCTTTCGCAGCCTCCCCTCCTCCTTTCGTAGCCTCTCCTCCTCCTGCTTTCGCAGCCTCCCCTCCGCCTTTCGCAGCCTCTGCTCCTCCTTTCGCAACCTCTGCTCCTGCTTTCGCAGCCTCTGCTCCTCCTTTCGCAGCCTGTCACCCTGCTCCTGTAGCATCTCCTGCTGCTCCTGAAGCTTCTGGTTTGTCTCACACAGTCTCTCCCGCTCCCACAGCATCCGCTCCTCCTGCTCTCGGAGCCTCTGCTCCTGCTCCTGGAGCCTCTGCTTTTGTTCCTTGCTCAGGAGACTCAAGGCCTGGTTGTTTTCCACCTGGAATTGGAGCTTTCCCTCCAGTACCTCCACTTCCTTCCTCAGCTGTTTGGCCTCATCTTGTAGCTGCTCCAACTCAGAGGTCCCTGCTGAGCCCCAGGGTGCCAGGGACTGGGGCTCAGCTGAGAAATGAAGCAGACAATAAGGGCCTCTGGATTCCCCACCCCCCCACCCCCCTCCAAAAAATCCCTCCTCTTGATGCATAGCTCCTCTCAGGCTTCCCAAACTTGGCCTCACTGCTAATGATTCCTCGCACCCGATGGTAGCCAATTTCCAAGCCACTTTCACATAGAGAGCACTGTGGGTGGCTGACAATGGACACCCCTCCCTCTTTGCTGATGGGGACCCTGAGGCTATGGAGATGACAAAACTTGCCGTCTTCTGGCACAGACCTCTTTCCCTCTGCCTCAAAGCCCTTACATCCACCCACCTCCCTGGGGCATTCTAAGCCACCCCCACAGACCTCTGATGCCACTCCTGCTCCCAGGTCACACCAGCCCCATCTTACCTATCTGGTTGTAGAGTTGGGACAAGCTCCTCTCCAGCTCCTCTATCCGAAGTATGTCACGTTTCTTCTCCTCCTTCAATGTAAGAGTCTGCCCAAAGCACAGGGGAAAGGGCCCTGGAGAGAGGGGCTGGTGGCTGGACAGGCTACCATCTCCCTCTCTGCCCCCATCTCCACAAAGCCCAGACCCATGACCACCTCTGGCTGTACTATTCCCATTTTACAGATGCCCAGAAACATCCAGTGACCTATCTAAGGTGGGGGGCTGAAGGGTCAGGTCTCACCTCCACTGATATTTTCCTCATCCTCTCCTGC
>NW_026662117.1:0-2507 GCF_009828535.3 Hylobates moloch | reverse complement strand
CACTGTCTGACTCCTCCAGGATACTGAGTTTCTTGAGAGTAGGCATTTCTTATTTGCATTGGTCAATGTCTAAGTGAGTGCTTCCCTGACCATCCCACTTAAAATAACACACAAGTGTGTGAACACACACACACACACCCCATGTTTCCTATTCTTATTCTCTACTTTATAGTTCTCTCCATAGCACTCATCACTTTCTAATAAACTATATAATTTACTTGTTTTGTTTTTCTTCTGTCTCTTCATTTCATGTAAACTGCATGAGGGCAAAAATTTGAAAGCCTGTATTTTTTTTTTTGAATTGTCTTGAATTTCCCTGGTCTGATACTGATTTTTCTATTCTACTCAGCCCTAAGTTAAGATTGAGTTGCTAAGAAATAATCACATGTACCTTTCTCAGAGAAACTGCAGGAGTCCTTTTGTTATTGTTCATGCCCACCAATTTCACCATGATCCTGTTTTTCCAGAACTTGACTACTAGAATGCTCAAAAGTTTGCTCTGGTTTCTGTTGTCAGAATTTCTGCTACCTGCTCTCAGACCGACTTCTTCTCCTAACCCTATAAAATACTCCCATGGTTTAGTCATTTCAAAGTAGCTGCTTTAGAGACTGTCTTTCCTGATGCCCACCAGGTTGGTTAATGGAAACTTTTGTTCCTCCTTGCTATAGTTTGAATGTGTCCTCCAAATTTCATGTGTTGGAAACTCGAATGCTCTTGTAACAGTATTAAGAGATGATTACAGACTGAGTGTGGTGGCTCACGCCTGTAATCCCAGCACTTTGGGAGGCTGAGGTGGGCGGATCATCAGGTCAGGAATTCGAGACCAGCTTGGCCAACATGGTGGAACACTGTCTCTACTAAGAATACAAAAATTAGCGGGGTGTGGTGGCACACGCCTGTAGTCCCAGCTACTTGGGGAGACTGAGGCGGGAGAATTGCTTGAACCCAGGAGACAGAGGTTGCAGTGAGCCCAGACCGTGCCATTGCACTCCAGCCTGGGTGAGAGTGAGACTCTCTCTCAAAAAAAAGAAATGATTAGGCCATCATGGCTCCACCCTCACCAAAGGATTATTAATGCTGTTATTAGGAGAGTGGGTTAGTTATCTCAGGAGCTGGCTCCTAATAAAAGGCTGAGTTCAGCCCCCATTTTTTGTCTGTTCCTGGAATACATTTTCTCACCATGTGATGCCTTTTGCCATGGGAGAACCCTCACCAGATGTCAGCACCATGCTCTTGGGCTGGTTAGCCTCCAGAACCACAAGCCAAATAAACTTGTATTGTTTGTAAATTACCCAGTCTGCAGTATTGTGTTACTGCAGCAGACAATACAGACACTCCCTTTTTTGCTTGTTTTAATGGTTTTGCCTGTTTTATCCACTGTTATTTTCCCAGAGTCTAGAACAGTGCGTGACATAAAGCAGGTGCCCATTGGATGTTTGCTGTGGCATTTGTCTCCTCAGTATTTAGTATGATACCTGGCACAGAATAGATCCTCAGTACATGTTAACTGGACAAATTAATAAAAGATTGAAAGAAATGGGGGTGCAGAATTGCATCAAGGAATAAAGTGGGTGAAAATGCCATTCTAGACTCTTCCTTCTTTCTCACATCCCATGTCTAATCAATCTTCAAGTTGTTGGTTCATTTCTTTAAAGCTTTCCTAATATTTTCTTTTCTACTACTTAGTTCAGGTCCCTATCATCTCTAACCTTGACTATTACAATATTCTTCTAGTTTTCATGCCTTTAGTCTTGCTCTCATTCAATCAATTCTCTTCTTAGTGATGTTTCCAAAATGTGTCCGGGAGTATCACTCCCCTGACTGGTGAATCCCATCATCTGAGGGATAATATTTAGATTCCTTTGTGAGAACAACAATGTCCTTCATGACTTGTACCCTTTCCATCCTCACCTTCTACTCCACTTCTACCAGTCCCGCATGTGCTCTGCACTCTTGCCATTCCAAATTATTGCATTTCTTCAAGCATTTCTCTTTCGTGCTTCTGTGCCTCTGTTCTCTTTGCTTGGAATAGTGCTCATCAATTTTGTACACATGATTAACTTTTATGCATCCTCCAAAATTTAGCTTCACTGTCATGTCCTCCTTAGAGTCCCCTTTAATTCCCAACTAGAATTTGTCATTCCTTCTTACACCTCCCAAAGCACCCTTCACCTTATATATTGTCACCATTTGCTTATGTGTCTGTCTTTTTCCAGGAAATGTGAGTTCATTGAAGGCAGAGACTATGTCTTATGCACCTTTGTGTACCCAGAGCTTAGCCCCATATTTGCCATTCAGTGGGGACATGAAAAATGTTTTTTTGCTATGAAGACTTGCACATTAACCTTAACATATGAAAATCCTACTTTTTGGAAATTATTTAATTTTTCAGCCTTCATAAAGCACAGCTAGTATATTTCACATTCTAATGATGATTATGGATTCTTAGTTGAATCTTCTTCTGTGGGTTTCATGGCAAGGACCAGTACTTTATAAGGATTTTCTTA
>NW_026662116.1:0-2508 GCF_009828535.3 Hylobates moloch | reverse complement strand
CACACCACACCTATTCCAAAATTGACCACATAGTTGGAAGTAAAGCTCTCCTCAGCAAATGTAAAAGAACAGAAATTATAACAAACTCTCTCTCAGACCACAGTGCAATCAAACTAGAACTCAGGATTAAGAAACTCACTCAAAACCACTCAACTACATGGAAACTGAACAACCTGCTCCTGAATGACTACTGGGTACATAATGAAATGAAGGCAGACATAAAGATGTTCTTTGAAACCAATGAGAACAAGACACAACATAACAGAATGTCTGGGACACATTCAAAGCAGTGTGTAGAGGGAAATTTATAGCACTAAATGCCTACAAGAGAAAGCAGGAAAGATCCAAAATTGACACCTTAACATCACAATTAAAAGAACTAGAAAAGCCAGAGCAAACACATTCAAAAGGTAGCAGAAGGCTAGAAATAACTAAAATCAGAGCAGAACTGAAGGAAATAGAGACACAAAAAAGCCTTCAAAAAATTAATGAATCCAGGAGCTGGTTTTTTGAGAAGATCAACAAAATTGATAGACAGCTAGCAAGACTAATAAAGAAGAAAACAGAGAAGAATCAAATAGATGCAATAAGAAATGAAAAAGTGGATACCACCAGTGATCCCACAGAAATACAATCTACCATCAGAGAATACTACAAACACCTCTATGCAAATAAACTAGAAAATCTAGAAGAAATGGATAAATTCCTCGACAAATACACCCTCCCAAGACTAAACAAGGAAGAAGTTGAATCTCTGAATAGACCAATAACAGGCTCTGAAATTGTGGCAATAATCAATAGCTTACCAACCAAAAAGAGTCCAGGACCTGATGGATTCACAGCCGAATTCTACCAGAGCTACAAGGAGGAACTGGTACCATTCCTTCTGAAACTATTCCAATTGATAGAAAAAGAGGGAGTCCTCCCTAACACATTTTATGAAGCCAGCATCGTCCTGCTACCAAAGCCTGGCAGAGACATAACCAAAAAAGAGAATTTCAGACCAATATCCTTGATAAACATTGATGAAAAAATTCTCAATAAAATACTGGCAAACCGAATCCAGCAACACATCAAAAAGCTCATACGTCATGATCAAGTGGGCTTCATCCCTAGGATGCAAGGCTGGTTCAACATACACAAATCAATAAATGTAATCCAGCGTATAAACAGAACCAAAGACAAAAACCACATGATTATCTCAATAGATGCAGAAAAGGCTTTTGACAAAATTCGACAACCATTCATGCTAAAAACTCTCAATAAATTAGGTATTGATGGGATGTATCTCAAAATAATAAAAGCAATCTATGACAAACCCACAGCCAATATCATACTGAATGGGCAAAAATTGGAAGCATTCCCTTTGAAAACTGACACAAGACAGGGATGCCCTCTCTCACCACTCCTATTCAACATAGTGCTGGAAGTTCTGGCCAGAGTAATCAGGCAGGAGAAGGAAATAAAGGGTATTCAATTAGGAAAAGAGGAAGTCAAATTGTCCCTGTTTGCAAGATGACATGATTGTATGTCTAGAAAACGCCATTGTCTCAGCCCAAAATCTCCTTAAGCTTATTAGCAACTTCAGCAAAGTCTCAGGATACAAAATCAATGTACAAAAGTCACAAGCATTCTTGTACACCAATCACAGACAAACAGAGAGCCAAATCATGAGTGAACTCCCATTCACAATTGCTTCAAAGAGAATAAAATACCTAGGAATCCAACTTACAAGGGATGTGAAGGACCTCTTCAAGGAGAACTACAAACCACTGCTCAATGAAATCAAAGAGGATACAAACAAATGGAAGAACATTCCATGCTCATGGATTGGAAGAATCAATATCATGAAAATGGCCATACTGCCCAAGGTAATTTACAGATTCAATGCCATCCCCATCAAGCTACCAATGACTTTCTTCACAGAATTGGAAAAAACTACTTTAAAGTTCATATGGAACCAAAGGAGAACCCACATAGCCATGTCAATCCTAAGCCAAAAGAACAAAGCTGGAGGCATCACACTACCTGACTTCAAACTATACTACAAGGCTACAGTAACCAAAACAGCATGGTACTGGTACCACAACAGAGACATAGATCAATGGAACAGAACAGAGCCCTCAGAAATGATGCCACAGATCTACAACTCTCTGATCTTTGAGAAACCTGACAAAAACAAGAAATGGGGAAAGGATTCCCTATTTAATAAATGGTGGTGGGAAAACTGGCTAGCCATATGTAGAAAGCTGAAACCGGATCCCTTCCTTACACCTTATACAAAAATTAATTCAAGATGGATTAAAGACTTAATTGTTAGACATAAAACCATTAAAATCCTACAAGAAAACCTAGGCAATACCATTCAGGACATAGGTGTGGGCAAGGACTTCATGTCTAAAACACCAAAAGCAATGGCAACAAAAGCCAAAATTGATTAATGGGATCTAATTAAACTAAAAAGCTTCTGCACAGCAAAAGAAACTACCATCAGAATGAAAAGGCAAC
>NW_026662115.1:0-2509 GCF_009828535.3 Hylobates moloch | reverse complement strand
CTCCTGGGAAACCCTCTGCGGGGCGCCGTGGCTCAGGTGCGCCCCTATCCCCAGGGTCTCATTATCCGCGGACACACCTGGGGCCGGACCGTGCTCCCCCTCCCCCGCTGCTGACGGAGCTTCTGTCTGGGCCGAGGGGTACTCCTGGGGCCTGCCCAGCCTTGGGGTGAGGGGCTGACCCAACACCCTACAGGTTCAGTCATCAGCAGGGCGGGACCACAGTGGGCACGGGTCGCACACACACCGAGGTGCGTCTGGAGCCACAGAGGCAACAAGGGCCCCTCAAAGGCTTAGCGACCTGGCTGGGCTGTGTGAGTTCCCGAGGGGGTGACCTGCAGGGCTCTTGGAAACCCAATCACCGAGCCACCCCCCCCACCCCCGTCCTCAGGGAGAGGACAGTGACAAGGGGGCGGAGTACAGAGACCGAAGCACAGAGGGGGCTTCTGATATTGACACCTAAACTGAGACCTGTGGGTGGGTGGGATGGGAACCGGCAGGGGACAGGGGTGAGCAGCCCCTGGCTGCGACAGCGGAACCAAAGGCCTGGGTCTGAATAAGGGAGAAGGGGTCCGAACACCAGCCTGAGTCCCTTTCTTAGACACCCCTGGCCACCTATTCCTTGTTCCAGGGACCCCAGAAATTAGACACGCCCTTGCCAAGGAGCTCCTCGATTGAGCAGAAGACCACCTTGAGGGCTAGGGGGCATTGGGGTTTGAGTGGGGACAGTCTCCCTTGACCCCCCAACTGCCCACAACCTTTCCAGGGCAGAATTCTATGAGCTTGGGCCCAGGCCCCCCTAGAACGCCACCTCTGCTGACCCTTCGCTGCAGGGAGCGGGGGCTGTTAGGACACTTGTCTCCAGGCCCACAGCTCCAGCTCCTGCAGCTGTTACCGGATAGAAGGTCTTGGAGGTGAGTTGTCCAGGTTCTTGGTGGGTTGAACAAAGAATTGAACAAAACGCACAAAGTAACAAAAGAACAACCAAACACAAGGAAACAAAAGAACTGAGTCAGAACGGAGTAAAGAAAGCACAGATTTACGCAAGGCAATTCACAGAGTGGGAGTGGGCTGGAGCAAGCAGCTCCCGAGCCTCTGTAATTAGGATTTTTATTAAGCAAAGGAACCTGACCACAGCCTTCGTGCCCCTTAGAGGCCTCCAATTGGCTACACCCTATGAAGGATTGGCCCGAGACCAATCAGAGGTGAAGTGGAAACTTCTGTCTTGTTATCACAAGAGCCAGGATGTGGCCTGTGTGCTGCCCAATCCTGCCTAGAACTGGCTGCACCTGCTGTTCTGTTTCTTCTGCCCAACCCTTGGCTACCCTCATTCCCTATTCTGCCTCACAGCTACCATGGATGCCCACCCGTGCAGACAGGGCAGCCACACCTGGGCCACCTCACCCCCCCTGTGTGTGGGGCATGGGAGGGCTCACTGGGATCCAAGCGAGATGGTACCCTGCAGTAAGAGACCCCACAAGCCCCCTGCCCCAGCTCATGCCGAACCTGGCCTCTCCAGCAAGGGAAATGCACTCAGACCACTATGTTAGAGGCTCCTAGCCCAAGGCCAACCGCCCACCCTGCCCAGCCCCTAGCACCCTCTGAGTGGGTAAGGATGGGGAGAGGTACTCTGCCTCCAATAAAGCAGAAATAGACCAGATGTGGTGGTGCACATCTGTAGTCCCAGCTACTCAGGAGGCTGGGGTGGGAGAATCACCTGAGCTGAGGAGTTTGAGGCTGCAGTGAGTTTATGATTACACCACTGCACTCCAGCCTGGGTGACACAATGAGACCACCATCTCTCAAAAAATAAATACATAGCCAGGTGCCATGGCTCATGCCTGTAATCCCAACATTTGGGAGGCTGAGGCAGGAGGATCACTTGAGGCCAGGAGTTCAAGATCAGCCAGCCTAGGCAACACAGCAAGAAATTGAGGCCCTTACAGACGGGGATAAGCAAGGGGCTACGTGTATATTTATCTACAAAAATAAAAATGAAATAAAAAAAGAAGTAGGGGCCAGGCGCAGTGGCTCATGCCTGTAATCTCAGCACTTTGGGAGGCCGAGGTAGGCAGATCACCTAAGGTCAGGAATTCAAGACCAGCCAAGGCAGGTGGATCACTTGAGGTCAGGAAGTTTGAGACCAGCCTGGCCAACACGGTGAAACCCCATCTCTGCTAAAAATGCAAAAAAAAAAAAAATTAGCCAGGCATGGTGGCGCATGCCTGTAATCCCAGCTACTTGGGAGCTGAGGCAGGAGAATCACTTGAACCCGGGAGGCGGAGGTTGCAGTGACCTGATATTGCGCCATTGCACTCCAGTGTAGGCAACAAGAGTGAAACTCCGTCTCAAAATAAATGAATAATTTTAAAAAAAAGCAAGCAGAAATAGACTCATTTAGACCTTTTAAAAATGATGCTGAGGCTGGGCTCGGTGGCTCAAACCTGTAATCCCAGCACTTTGGGAGGCCGAGGTGGGCAGATCACCTAAGGTCAGGAATTCAAGACCAGCC
>NW_026662114.1:0-2510 GCF_009828535.3 Hylobates moloch | reverse complement strand
TCAATTCCTGGCTATCCTTGTTAACTTTCTGTCTCGTTGATCTGTCTAATGTTGACAGTGGGGTGTTTAAGTCTCCCGTTATTATTGTGTGGGAGTCTAAGTCTCTTTGTAGGTCACTAAGGACTTGCTTTATGAATCTGGGTGCTCCTGTATTGGGTGCATATATATTTAGGATAGTTAGCTCTTCTTGTTGAATTGATCCCTTTACCATTATGTAATGGCCTTCTTTGTCTCTTTTGATCTTTGTTGGTTTAAAGTCTGTTTTATTAGAGACTAGGATTGCAACCCCTGCCTTTTTTTGTTTTCCATTTGCTTGGTAGATCTTCCTCCATCCCTTTATTTTGAGCCTATATGTGTCTCTGCACGTGAGATGGGTTTCCTGAATACAGCACACTGATGGGTCTTGACTCTTTATCCAATTTGCCAGTCTGATCACTGATACCCCTTCTTCCAGTTGATCACATCAGCTCCTGAGGCTTCTGCATTCTTCTTGTAGTTCTCACGCCTTGGCTTTCAGCTCCATCAGCTCCTTTACAGACTTCTCTGTGTTGGTTATTCTAGTTATCCATTCATCTAATTTTTTTCACAGTTTTTAACTTTTTTGCCATTGGTTTGAATTTCTTCCTGTAGCTCGGAGTTGTTTGATCATCTGAAGCCTTCTTCTCTCAACTTGTCAAAGTCATTCTCCTTCCAGCTTTGTTCCATTGCTGGTGAGGAGCTGCATTCCTTTGGAGGAGGATAGGTGCTCTGCTTTTCAGAGTTTCCAGTTTTTCTGCTCTGTTTTCTCCCCATCTTTGTGGTTTTTTCTACTTTTGGTCTTTGATGATGGTATCATACAGAAGGGTTTTTGGTGTGGATGTCCTTTCTGTTTGTTAGTTTTCCTTCTAACAGACAGGACCCTCAGCTGCAGGTCTGTTGGAGTTTGCTAGAGGTCCACTCCAAACCCTGTTTGCCTGGGTATCAGCAGCAGTGGCTGCAAAACAGCAGTGGCTGTAGAACATCGGATCTTGGTGAACCACAAATGCTGCTGTCTCTGGAAGTTT
Source organism: Hylobates moloch (assembly GCF_009828535.3). Classification (NCBI taxonomy): domain Eukaryota; kingdom Metazoa; phylum Chordata; class Mammalia; order Primates; family Hylobatidae; genus Hylobates; species Hylobates moloch. The sequence continues at coordinate 1,467 of NW_026662114.1, read as the reverse complement.
TGTCTCAGAGGAGTACCCGGCCATGTGAGGTGTCAGTCTGCCCCTACTGGGGGGTGCCTCCCAGTTAGGCTGCTCGGGGGTCAGGGACCCACTTGAGGAGGCAGTCTGTCTGTTCTCAGATTTCCAGCTGCGTGCTGGGAGAACCACTCCTCTCTTTAAAGCTGTTAGACAGACCATTTAAGTCTGCATTGGTTACTGTTGTCTTTTTGTTTGTCTGTACCCTGCCCCCAGAGGTGGAGCCTACAGAGGCATGCAGGCCTCCTTGAACTGAGTTGGGCTCCACCCAGTTTGAGCTTCCTGGCTGCTTTGTTTACCTAGGCAAGCCTCAGCAGTGGTGGGCGCCCCTCCCCCAGCCTCACTGCCACCTTGCAGTTTGATCTCAGACTGCTGTGCTAGCAATCAGTGAGACTCTGTGGGCGTAGGACCCTCTGAGCCAGGTGTGGGATATAATCTCCTGGTGTGCCATTTTTTTAAGCCCATTGGAAAAGTGCAGTATTAGGGTGGGAGTGACCCGATTTTGCAGGTGCTGTCTGTCACCCCTTTCTTTGACTAGGAAAGGGAACTCCCTGACCCCTTGCACTTCCCAAGTGAGGCAATGCCTTGCCCTGCTTCAGTTTGTGCATGGTGCACTGCACCCACTGTTCTGCGCCCACTGTCTGGCACTCCCTAGTGTGATGAACCTGGTACCTCAGATGGAAATGCAGAAATCACCTGCCTTCTGCGTCACTCACGCTGGGAGCTGTAGACCAGAGCTCTTCCTATTTGGCCATCTTGGCTCCAACCCCCATCTCCCTTAGTCTTAAGAGGCAATTTATTGATGAAATTGTAGCAATAACATTTGTATAGCAAGTCACATATTATAAGAATTTTAATGTTTCTAACTAGGAGACATATAACAAACTCTGCTTTTAAAATAATAAGGACCAGAGTAGAAATTGTTTTAAATATTACTTGGCTAATCATGATATAAGTTACACTTTTCACCTCTACCACCTCATTGCCAAGTCTATCTATTAGACATTTCAACTGGTGAGCCAACTATATTGCCCTTCAATGTGAATTTTGTAGCACATAGTTTTAATATGGAATATTACTCCTTAATGCTCTGCCACCCCAAATATTATCTAGTAATAGCTTAAATTACTCATTTTAATATTCATTTATTCCACTACTTTGTGGTGAGTATGAATTATTGAGAAAATCACTTCAGATTAATTTCCTGGTCCTTTCTCTCCTGTTCTGTTTGTAATATAAAATTTTATTCCCTGATCTGTTGATATCTAAGTCTGGGTCTATTTGTGGACACTCTGGTTTTCTAGCCTTTTGTGTCCTTGTTAAGTCCTCAGCGTTAAAGTCAAAACTAGAAAAAAATGTCAACATTAGAGGAAACCTAGTTAAAACTTGTTGGTCTTATGGGTGGTGGGCCATTTAACCTTTTGATCTGTTTATTGACTAATACATAAATAT
>NW_026662113.1:0-2511 GCF_009828535.3 Hylobates moloch | reverse complement strand
TGCCTCCCTGAGAGCTGGGATTACAGGCGTGAGCCACCGCGCCCGGCCTATTTTTTATTTTTAAATTGAATGCTAATTTGCATTGTATGCCATCCATTTTAGAGGCCATGGATGTTATCTTCCTTCAGAAAAGCTTAACCCTGCCCTCTAGATGGCAGTACAGCAGCAGATCATCTCAATGGAGCCACAAATTTAGCTCATTCAAGGCTGCTCTGCAGCCTTTGAAAGGACATATTTATTTCTGTTTTCCCCTACTCCTATTAAGTGACCTTCCAGGAGTCCAGCGAGTGTTTCTGAGGGCCCCTTCTTTTTTTTTGAATTCTGAATTCAAATGTCTGTCTTCCTTGCACTGTGACATTGCCAAAAATTATTCTCTTTTTTTCAGCTCCTTTGTGTTTGGCTATTTTGTCACTTGCCCTTTGAAGCTTAATTACAAATGACTAAAGGAGAAAATCTATGTTAAGTATTGGTCTCACTTGTCTGCAGTTGCCTTCTCTATCAGATATTGGCCTTCTAAATTCTGGTTGTTTTGGCAGCCCCAAAATGCAATTTTTTTCTCTCGCAACTTCATAGGTTGCTAAAGCTCTATTAGCTTCTCTATCTCTTAGCACTGCTCGACACCTAGCTCCTTACCCTCTTGCCTGTAATAAGATTTGGATAACACCTTGAGAGATTTTCATTAGCATACAGGAAGTTGGTTTATCTCAATAAGCTTCTCCCCAGGATATGGCCTCTCAACTCCTGGCTGCCTTGCCAGCTCAAAGCTGATGCCTTTAAACAGATTACTAAAAACAAATAAACCTATTTTATGCAGCGTTTCTAGCTGTCTTCAGTGGGGCCTTAGTCTCCTCCAATCTATTTGATCACGGCTGAAAACATAAGTCCCTCAGAATATTTGTATTTTGCTTGTATTTCAAACCCCATAAAACATCATGAGTATTATTTTTAATAGTAAACATTCATTTTATATTTATTCTTCCCATTATTTTTCTTCCTTCCTGTATTTCTTTGTTTCTATTTGGGATCCTATTTTTTTCTGCCTCAAAAATATTTTTTAATGTCTCTCAATGTAGTTCTGCTGATAATAAATTCTATCAGCTTTTATTGATTTGAAAATGCCTTTTTCACATTAAATTGGAAGAATATATTATTTGGGTATTAAATTGTATGCATATAGTTATTTTCTTTTGGGACTTTATATATCTCATTTCCTGTGGCTTATGCACTTTTCATTGCATAATTGGCTGTATGTCCTTTGTTGACGTTTGAAGGCAATCTGACATTTTTCTTTAAATGGTTCTAAAATTTTTCAATATTTTTTATTTTCAGCAATTTGACTATGATATGCCTTAGTAGGATTTTCTTTGTAATTACCCTGCCTTTTTTTTTGTTTCAGCTCATTGAATCTATGACTTTATATTTTTATCAGATTTTAAAAATTCTTAACCATAATCTCTCCCAAATATTATCTCTCTTTTTGCCTTGTGTGAATCCAATAGATAAGAAAACTTACCAGTATATTCCACCTAAGATATTATAGTCATTATTATATTTTTTGACTCTTTTTTCTCCACGTCTTACTTTGAATAAGTCCTAATGCCCTATTTTCCAGAATACAAATCTTCTCTTTAGCTATAAATAACCTGCTATTAATCCTATATATTGCATTAATAATTTTATTTATCATAGTTTTCAATTCTATAGTTCTTCATCCTGTCATTTATTTTTCTGAACATATTTATCAGTTGTTATCTTAAAAATATATAACTGACAACCTTGTGTATCTGTTTTTATCGTCTGTTTTAACTTATTCTTGTTAATTAATTTTCCAGGTAAGTTTATTGGTTCCTGTAGAAAGTAGAAAAGTTCCTCTTCAAGGCTCATCTTGGTTTAAAAATAAAATAATAGACACTAGGAATAATAGCTTCTTACTCTAAAGCCTTCTATCAACTATCAGTTCTTATGCTTTAGCCCAGTTAGTTGCTTTGGCTTACTCAGGCATGTCTAGACAGGCCCAGCCAAGTCTTAGCTCATAGCTGATGCTCCTTCCTTATTTGGAAATGTTATTGCTTCCTTAAACCTTTCATAAGCAACTTCCTCTCCTTCTTTGTTTGCACTTACCTATTTAGGAAAGTTTCAGGTTGTTAGCAAATTGGGTATCAGTTTAAGACTGTGGGGTCCAGCTCCAGCCAATGGATGCAGGACACAGAAGTAAGGACGACCAAAATGCTTAAAGGATAAATATGTCTGCCTTTCCTTTGTTCAAATGTGCTCTGGCTATTGTTCCATCTATGAAGGGCACCCTTTCTGCAGAAAGTAAAGATTACCTTGCTGAGAGATCCTTTGTCTCTGTGCTGACTTTTCGTGGCACCGATTATCTGTTTCCAACAGTTCCTAAACATTGTGTATTAAAAAATAAAGAGATTACAGATAACGTATTTTTCCAGCAATTTTCTGTACATATTAGCAGGCAATTAAAGTGAAAGTAGATCATTTTTCTACAACCAAACT
>NW_026662112.1:0-2511 GCF_009828535.3 Hylobates moloch | reverse complement strand
CTCTCTGTGTCACTCAGGCTGGAACGCAGTGGTGTGATCATAGCTAACTGCAGCCTCCAGTTCCTGGGCTCAAGTGATCCTCCTGGCAGATGGGACTACAGGCGCACACCACCAAGCCCAGATAATTTTTTGTATTTTTTGTAGAGACGGGGAATCTCACTATGTTGCCCAGACTGGTCTCCAACTCCTGGCCTCAAGCAATCCTCCCGCCTCCACCTCCCAAAGTGCTGGGTTGCACCCGGCTTGCATTTCACATGTTTAATAAACCCAATCAGCATGTTTCCTACCCCCCAGAGTGACAATGGTGCACACTAGCATGGATTTCTTATAGATCAAGACCAAAGACCTAATTCCTTATCTATAGACCAATCTTGGAGAGGAAAGGCAGACTCCAAGGCTTAATTCGGGGTCCAGGAACCATAGAAGGAAGGTCTCCTTGCATCTCATTTGAGCCTGAAGTAGCTCAGTCTATGACAGACACCGTCAGAGGGCAGAGGCACAGGTGAACGCGGCAGTCGGAACTTTGTCAGGGCAGCAAAGGACGTCTTAGGAAATGAGGCTTGCAAAGCAGCCTTGGGTTATTGAGAAAGCTCTCTCACGGTGGATTCTCAGGGCTCTGGGATCTTCTGTCTTGCAGGTGCCTCTTTGTTTTTTGGGAGGAAGCAGGTAGGTCTCATGTGTCAGGGCAGTAAGGAGCAGGAACGAATGGATGAAACAAATCTATTGGGGTGGGTAGTGGCTGTGCTCTGGGGAGCCGAGAGAGAGACAGGGGGATGGTGCTGGTTTCAGACAAGATAGTTGAGCAGGAACTTGAAAGAGAAAAGGGGAGTGGATTGTGGGGACCTGAGGAGCTGGAATTCTCCCTGGGGAATCGGCCACTGCCAACGTGAGGGGTGGGGTTAGGAGCATGCGTGTGGTGATGGAGAAGCCTGGGGGAGGTGCCTGGTTGATGGGGCAAAAGGAGCCATAGGGAGAGAAGGAAAAGCCCGGAGTCTCCTTCCGGGCTTGCTTAATGACTAGGAGGGGCAGGATATGAGATGATGTTGGAGGATTCTGAGCAGGGGATGGGCCTAGGTGGGAGGCGGGGCAGAAGGAGAGCTGGACGAGGACATGGTGAGAGGTGATGCTGGCTCATCCAGGAAGGACGGCCAGGAAGGAAGCAGAGGGAAAGGGGCATGCAAAGGTCCAGAGGCAGGAGCAATGGGGAACATCCAGGGAAGGAGGGAAAGGCAGGGAATTTGGAGACGGGACACCCTGAGAGAGGGATCCAGGCGCCAGGCAGACACCACAGCCTGAGCTTCACCCCAGCTCACGGTTGGCCCTGGGAGGGCTTTGAGCAGAAGAGGGGCAAGCATCAGCAATATGAGGCCACACGCAGACGTTCTGGGCCCTGCACACGCCTCCTTGCAGGCAAGGCGGCCAGCCCACAAGGTAATTTAATTCCTGGTGCCTGTGGGCGTCCTGCAAAGAGCCAGTTGGCATCGGAACGCTCTTCTCCAAAACCTGTCCCAGTGCCCCCAGCACAGACCTGGTGTGAAGGGGACCTTTGGAGAGGTCGCATTAGCAATGCCCTGTGCTCTGCCCCACAGGTTACTTCAATGATGTGGACCGTGATGACGGACGCTACCCGCCCAGGCCCAGGCCGCGGCCGCCTGCAGGTAGGTGCCGAGCCTCTCCAGATGCGACACACTGAATTTGCACAGAGAGGGCGGGATGAGAGGCTTGAGGTTGGGGCAAAGTTGGTGACGAGTAGACGATAAGCTGGTGCAAGGGCAGGGGATGACAGAGAAGGCCCCATGGCCGCATCAGTGGGGTTTGTGGTCTGGGCATCTGTCCGCCTCTCCAGGCTGGTGGACTGGATGGAAACAAAATGAACAGGTAGAACTGGAGGGTCCACTGAAACACTTGCGGTCATTTCTGTTTAGACTTGTATATGTGTAAGTGTGGGTGTATATGTGCAGGCACACCTTTATATATCTGCATGCTTATCAATCTTCATTTGTGTATATATAAATGTTTATGTATCTTTTATGTTTGTTTTTAAATATATATAAATACATTTACATATGTAGGTATGCGGTTTTTTTCATGTGTGTATATACATGCTTTTGTATATATACACTACGTGGATACTTTTCTATGTTTTTATATATGTATATTCCTGAATTTATATATATCCTTATATATATCTTTACATAGGTACATGTTTTATATGTGTATATATATCTTTATATTTATATGCAGATATATGCTTTTTATATATATTTATGTATTTATATGTATATCTTTTTAAAAATATCTTCATGTGTATCTTTAAATATATATACATTTTATATACATTTTTATATTTTATGTGTGTGTTATATAAATATATATCTTTACATATATAATTAAATATATGCCTTTATTTATATACATCTTTATATATGTACATATGTACCTTTATGTGTATGTGCTTTTATCTATATATGTATATATTTATATATACACTTTTATATATACGTATGTATA